>NW_026885339.1:0-6415 GCF_032173495.1 Musca vetustissima | reverse complement strand
CCAATATTTCTCGGCGTTACAAACAAACAAAGCTATAATACCCTGACAACATAGTTGTGTAGGGTATAATTATGCAGTATTGTTATATGGGAGCCATAACAAAAATGGGATCAATATTGATAATTTTTGACGTGAAGATTTGGTAAATATTTACAACTACATACATAATTACAACCAATTCCATCGAAAAACTTGTCCAAAATCCTCAAGATCCTGATATTTTTATGGGACCAATATTGATAATTTCCGGTAGAAAGAGCTAGTATCCAATGAAGACCTAACATAAATTTCTCAAAATATCACACATTTGGGGGTACCGTTATATGGGGGCTACCCAAAAACGTCAAATGAAATAGCCTATTTTCGAACTTGGCCTGCCTGAAATGAAAGATAAATATATGTTAAATATCAGCTCTCTACAACATTACAACAGACGGACGAGCATGGGTAGATCGTTTAATAATTTTACCTTGATTACTCAACGAGCTCTTCAGACTTCAGCGAAATCTTTTCCATACACTTTTTTACTTTATTTTGATATACTTTAATTTAAACTATTTTTGAGATCGTTATCACATATGTGAGAATCCGGAGCATATCAAAAATTCCAAACAATTTTTTTTACATTTCGGAATAAGGACAATGGAAAAGATCGACTTACTATGGTCCGCAGTACACATACGAATCTCTTTGTCGGCTAGATGTTTATCAACGTTCATTTCATTTTTCAATAGTTTTTTATACTTCCGACTCATTTTTTGTTATCGGAATAGCCTGAAACATAATTTATGAGTATATGTGTTTTTGGCACATAAAAACATGATCCATAAAAAACAGCAAGCAACCTACGGGTGCTAACCAAATCTGATACTATAAAATATTTTGTTACATTTGTTATTCTCTTCAAATATTCGGCTACCTGAATTAATCTGTTTAAAAGTGGTGCGAATTATATTTGTAGTCCAAAATCCTATTTCAAATGAATTTTCCATTTCGATGACATTAACCCTGCAAAAAACAATAACAAATGTTGTGCAAAAACCATTCTCCACTCTACATGGAATTAGCCCCTACCGCATATGTATGTTGGTAAGTAGGTAGATAGGTACTTGTGACAGAGGTTTTTGTTATGTGTTGATGTTGAATTATCACCGAGAGGAGGAGAAGAGCGAAAAGAATATGCCCGCATGATTAGAGTCCTTGAATGTTGTCGACATTAATAAAGACCCATTGTTCTATTCGAAACATGTACAACGGACATACTTACTCACCCCATCGATCTTAGTCAAGGGAGACGGACGGACAGGCGCACATTCTTGACACCCAAACTAATGTTACGGTATACAATTGCCAATAGATGACAATGGCATGGCAATTTATTTTCAAATGGCTATAAAAATTGTAGCAAAATTTCCCCACAAAAAG
This sequence comes from Musca vetustissima, assembly GCF_032173495.1. Classification (NCBI taxonomy): domain Eukaryota; kingdom Metazoa; phylum Arthropoda; class Insecta; order Diptera; family Muscidae; genus Musca; species Musca vetustissima. The sequence goes on along the minus strand of NW_026885339.1, from coordinate 4,990 downwards.
GATCATCAGTTTTTGGGAAAACATTAATAAAATAAATGATGACAATGAACGCCTGCGTTACGTAGTTTTTGGTTTGGCCTTAAGGATCAAAGATTCTCCACAACATTTGTAATCAATGGTTTTGGGGTTCAACTTCGTACCAACCTTGATGGGCAGGAAATTGTTTTAAAATCTGTTAAATAAATGGGAAAAATACTATGAAATTTTCACCAAAAACATTTTTTATGCTCAAAGAAATAGTTGTGATTTTTTATGAAATCTGAAAACAGCTGGCCCTGACATTGGTGACTGTTTCAAATTGTTTTATCTAAGCGTTAATGATTTTCAGAAAAAACTGAAATGTTTTCCATTAAAATTGATTTTAGTTCGTCACATCATTTTACATTTTCGAAAATCCTTAACTAATTAATGGTTACGCTTTGATGATTTCCCTTCACATATGTCCTTTCCAGCCGTCTTGTGTGTAACGTTGCCGCACAGGAACGAAAACGATTGAAAAATATTTACATTTTGTTGAATGAATGTATGTATTCCATTCAGAGACTATTTTGTACAGATTTTGATATGCCTTCGTAGTCTATGCCTATATTTTTGGGTTGAACATTTTAACCGCTCATTTATGCACCAAAACAGGGAAAAATTTCGATATCAGATCTCATTTAGAACCCAATTTGTCAAAGAGAGTCACCACACTGTGGTACAGGGTATTATGTCTTTGTGCATATGTTTGTAAAAGGCAAAAGGAATCGAGATAGACCCATGGTTCCTTTTGACAATATACATAGAATCACTTTCTGGGCCAATTTATGCAGGTCCGTCCTTCCATGTATATTTATGACCAATTACAGGTCGCATTTATTATCCGATTTGGATGAAATTTGGCACATGTCACTTATTTGACCCAAGGTCTCTATTGAATTAAATTGAATCCTATTGAATTCGGAGAAAATCGGTTCAGATTTAGATATAGCTCCCATATATAGTTTCGTCCGATTTTAGGTAAATGGTGCAACAAACTCACAATATTGGTCCGATGGAGACAACATTTTGCAGAGAGTACTGAATTAGGTCTAGATCAATATATGCCAAGTTTTTTTTTTTTTTAATCGATTCAGATTTAGATATAGCTCCCATATAGTTTCCTCACGTGGTAAATTAAGAGACGTGATTCTGTTTTAAGCTGAGGAGAGGATGCCTCATGGATGGACATTCCAGCGAGATAAAAAGATACGCTAGAAGTCATTAGGAAGGTTTTTCTTCAACAATTCGATTGAAGTTAACTCTAGGCCCTCTGTCATCCCCAATGTTCACAATTGAAAACCAGTAAGGAAAGTAGTAAAGTCTGACGGGGCCGACTATATGATACCCTTCACCACTTTGGGTATATTCGACAGATGAATCCTAACAGACGTCGCATTTTTAAAGAACCAATAAAATGAAAGTGGATTCATAAACATGTCATTCGGCAACCGATACTAAATTGTTCATTTGGTCAGATATAGAAGTTATATCTAAATCTGAACCGATTTCAACGATTTCAAGAAACTTAACACACATCATTCTAGACCTAATTCATGCTGCGCCAAATTTCGTGCAAATCGATAGATATATAGGGACATTGGTGCACCATTTACATTAAATTGGACGAAAATATATATGGGAGATATATCTAAATCTGAACCTATTTTCAGAAAACTTAACACACGTCATTCTAGGCCTATTTCATTACGCTGCGCTAAATTTCGTGCAAATCGAAAGATATATAGGACCTTTGGTGCACCATTTACATTAAATTGGACGAAAATATATATGGGAGATATATCTAAATCTGAACCTATTTTCAGAAAACTTAACACACGTCATTCTAGGCCTATTTCATTACGCTGCGCCAAATTTCGTGAAAATCGAAAGATATATAGGACCTTTGGTGCATCATTTACATTAAATCGGACGAAAATATATATAGGAGCTATATCTAAATTTGAACCGATTTTCAGGAAACTTAACACACATCATTCTATACCTTATTCATTACGCTGTGCCAAATTTCGTACAAATCGAAAGATATATAGGGACTATGGTGCACCATTAACATTTAATCGGACGAAACTATATATGGGAGCTATATATAAAATGAACCGATTTTTCCCAATTTCAATAGGGTTCGTCCTTGGACCAAATAAGTGACCTATGCCAAATTTTATCCAAATAGGATCATAAATGCGACCTGTACTTTGTTCACAAAAATACATGGACGGACAGACGGACATGCGTAAATCGACTCAGAAAGTGATTCTATACATATTCTCAAAAGAAACAACGGGTCTATCTCGATTCTTTTTGACTGTTACAAACATATGCACAAAGTCATAATACCCTGTACCACAGTGTGGTGAAGGGTATAAAAAATTTGGTTCAAGAAAATTTGGTTCCAGTTTTTCTGGTACTCCCCATATAAAGCTTGGGTAAGCGTTATATGGGGAGTACCAGAAAAACTGGACCTATATTTATAATTTTTAGCGGAGTAATTTGGTACCCAATAAGTACCTAAAGTACAAAATTTCAGAGAATTCAGTTATAAAACGAGCCCAAGAACCCCAAAATACCGAAAATTGGGGTACCCTTATATGGGGGCTATCGGAAAAAATGACCTGTATTTATAATTTTTGGTAGGGAGATTTGCTACCCAATAAGAACTCAAAGTACCAAATTTCAGCGAATTCGGTCGAAAAAATGTAATCAAAACCCCCAAAACACCGCAAAATTGGGGGTACCCTTATATGGGAGCTATGCCTAAACATGGACCGATTTTCTCCAATTTCAATAGGGTTCGTCCTTGGGCCAATTAAGTGACCTGTGCCAAATTTCATCCAAATGGGATCATAAATGCGACCTGTACTTGGTTAACAAAAATACATGGACGGACGGACATGCATAAATCGAGTGATTCTATACATATTCTCAAAAGGAACCATGGGTCCATCTCGATTACTTTTGCCTGTTACAAACATATGCACAAAGAGATAATACCCTGTATCACAGTGTGGTGAAGGGTATAAATATACAATGACATGAAGTCAGAGAAGAGGCATAACATGGAGTCTCTCACTTAAGTTATCATCCATATGTCTCTCGCAAGATATCCAAGAAGCAATCAAAATTAGAAACCCTTATAATAGATAATACAGAAAATTTTATAACCACTCCGGGTCTTCATTATACCCTACACAACTATGTTGTCAGGGTATTATAGCTTTGTGCAGCCCCAAATGTTTGTAACGCCGCGAAATATTGGTCCTAGACCCACCTTTAAGTATACCGATCGTCATATCTCGACTAGCTGAGTCGATCTAGACATGTGTGTCCGTCCGTCCGTCCGTCTGTCCATTATAATTTGTAAACACGATACAGGCCACAGTTATGGACCAATCTTCACGAAATTTTGCATGTAGGATGGGTTCTGGCCAATGAAGACCCCTATTGTTTTTGGAAAAGATCGGTTAATATTTAGGGGATGAAATGGACCAAATACTAAATTTTTGTCGGTTTTTCTGGTCGCTCCAGAGGCCGCAATTATGGCCCAAACACCGCGAATTTTTGCATGGAGAAGGGGATCGGGTCAGAGAATAAGCATGCATGTTTTGATAAAGATCGGTCAATATTTAGCGGGTCAAATGGACCCTGACTTTTGTGTGAAAAATGACAAAATTTGTATTCTATGGCATACATATTTACTCCTGCAGGATGTAGACCCCAGGAGTTGATAGCATATCCAAGAGGAGTGGTTGGCCTTTGAATTGATACCAAATATAGTGATGTATCTACTCAGATGTGGGAGTTATAGTCAAATATTTACAGGTGCTTACGTATTCAGATATTATTCAGTAACCCATTACCACATTAGAGGGAGAAATATCGCGCTGATGGCTTTGACATTTTTCATGAAGTTCCAGTTATGGTCAAGAACAACGCCTACAATTTTCGGTGATGATCAGATTAAAATTTTGGGATGAAATGGACCGAAAACATAATTTTTTGTGTGTTTTCGAGTAGAGTATAATCCGAAAATCACAATACAGCCCACCGTGAAGGTAATCTGGACAAGTAATTAGAAGGACTGTACTGAATATTCGAAAAAAGTAAGGAAGAGGTGTTGTTAACCTGTAATCGGACAAGAGGGGGCAAATATCACGAAATATTACTCAGACTCGGAATAAACATCCTAAGAAAGTTAGAGTTCGGGGTAGTTGTGTAGGGTATCGCATGGTCGGCCCCGTCCGACTATACTGCTCCGCTGACTGGTTGAAAGAAGCTGTTGTACCTTGGGAATTGTAAAGGGACTCAAAAAGGGATACAAATACGGTATTCCGTTGTTCCCAAATCTCAAATCTAGAGGTCGTAAACGCTTCTAAGTTGTGTGTTATTACTCTTTAAACATATCAGTCGGTAGATGTCGTGAATATCCCTTCCCGACATTGGTAATATCAGCAGTATGAACTAAAAACCTGTATTATCGGAAAAAATTCAAAATCGGAGTAAAAACTTTTCAATAGGTCCTAGGTCAGGAATAACGTGTAAAATCTGGATTTTATTGGATTAAAAGTTGTTGAGTTATTGTGCCCGCCAATCGCTAAAACACTGCATCGAGCAAAACACGTCAAAGTGTTGAAAAACGCTCTCACTACCACACAATAAATCACAATAAATTTTAAAGAGACTTTCTTGGAAAGATTTAGTTTCAAATTAAGTAAAAAAATCGTTTTTTTTCTTTTTTTTTTTTTTTTGAAACCGAGACATACAAGACACATAATTAAAACTTTATGCGTACAGTGCAAATAATCCTTGGAATTCGGTATAGACATGCCGTTCGAATCGATGGGTCCCGTTCCATTTTCAGTATTTTGAAGTATTCAGGCCGATAATCGATGGGCCCCCTTCCATTTTCGGTATTTTGAAGTATTCAGGCCCGTTTTCCATACGAAATGGATAT
>NW_026885338.1:0-6439 GCF_032173495.1 Musca vetustissima | reverse complement strand
AACAGCGTACTGAATTGAGCCTAGAATGATGTCTGCCAACTTTCGAGAAATCGGTCCAGATTTAGATATAGCTCCCATATATAGTTTCGTCCGATTTCATGTAAATGGTGCACCAAAGTCCCTATATATCTTTCGATTTGCACGAAATTTGGTACAGCCTAATCATTTAGGTCTAGAATGATGTCTGCCAAGTTTCGTAAAAATCAGTCCAGATTTAGATATAGTTCCCATATATAGTTTCGTCCGATTTCTTGTAAATGGGGCCCCAAAGTCCCTATATATTTTTCGATTTGCACGAAATTTGGAACAGCGTACTGAATTGAGCCTAGAATGATGTCTGCCAATTTTCGAGAAAATCGGTCCAGATTTAGATATAGCTCCCATATATAGTTTCGTCCGATTACATGTAAATGTTGCACCAAAGTCCCTATATATCTTTCGATTTGCACGAAATGTGGTACAGCCTAATCACTTAGGTCTAGAATGATGTCTGCCAAGTTTCGAGAAAATCGGTCCAGATATAGATATAGCTCCCATATATAGTTTCGTCCGATTTCATGTAAATGGTGCCCCAAAGTCCCTATATATCTTTTGATTTGCACGAAATTTGGCATAACGTTCTGAATTTAGCCTAGAATGATGTCTGCCAAGTTTCAAGAAAATCGGTCCAGATTTAGATATAGCTCCCATATATAGTTTCGTCCGATTTCATGTAAATGGTGCCCCAATGTCCCTATATATCTTTCGATTTGCACGAAATTTGGCATAACGTACTGAATTGAGCCTAGAATGATATCTGCCAACTTTCGAGAAAATCGGCCCAGATTTAGATATAGCTCCCATATATAGTTTCATCCGATTTCATGTCAAAGGGGCACCACAGTCCCTATATATCCTTCGATTTGCACGAAATTTGGCATAACGTACTTAATTGAGCCTAGAATGATATCTGCCAAGTTTCATGAAAATCGGACCTGATTTAGATATATCTTCCATATATAGTTTCGTCCGATTTCATGTAAATGTGCCCCAAAGTCCTTATATATCTTTCAATTTGCACGAAATTTGGTACAGCCTAATCATTTAGGTCTAGAATGATGTCTGCCAAGTTTCGTGAAAATCGGTCCAGATTTAGATAGATATATCCCTTTTTATTATAGATTGATTTTAAGTAATTGACGCACCATATATATTTTCGCCCGATTCAAGTAAATTGGGCATCAAACTCCTCATGTTAGTAAGATTGACATCAAAGTTTGCAAATCGTACAAAATTGAGCATAAAATTATATAGTTGCGTTTTCTGGAAGTACAGACATAGCCCAACGGATGACCTATTTATATTTGTTTGAAGTCGATTTACATACTTTATGGATAGATCTGGGTAGATTCACATTTAGATAAATATCACATATTTTATTTCATCCAATTTCATGCTAATAGTCCTGTTTAATATACCCATAGTGGTGAAGGGTATCATATAGTCGACCCCGTCCGACTTTCCTACTTTCCTTACTGGTTTACACAAAAGAATGGGTCATATTGACTGATTATTATGAAATAAAATAAGACATGCTTTTTCCTTCGTCAGATCCCCTTTTGGCCTCTAGAGTGGCTAAAAACAGACAAATATAACATTTGATCCCATAAATATTTACGAATCATTGTACATGTACTGTGTTTACAAGTTATAATGCACAGACGGACGGATACACAAGTATAGATGGACTTAGCTAGACGAGATATAATAATCGATAATTATAATTAAGGTTTCAAATTTTGTTCAAAAATTAAACAGTAGTCTTCGTTTGAATCACTGTCTATTTTTATGATGCCATGACAAAATATTTTAAGTAGGATAAGAATTCTGTGCGAGGGGATCTGCAAATGTTTATGATTTTTTTTTAAAGTTCGATCAAATTGTTAATTTTGAATTAAAAATGTTACTTACTTTTCATTATTTTCTTCAAATATTTGCTATTAAAAATCTTAGACTCACTGATAACAGACTTGACATAACTATAAACAAAATGTAAAAATTCAAATAAAACTAAAAAATTAAATCTTCTTTTATAAATTGATGTTGAGATAATATTGCACCTTATAATCGATCAATCGTATGCATAAGCCACAACAAATAAACAAATACGCACACAAAGAACAAAATATATCAACATATCCACCTTTGCTCTACCTTTATTAAGATATTCAAATACCCATTCCAAAATAAACATCAACATAACCACAACCAACCACATTTCAATAAAAACAAAAATAAACCTTAAATAAACAACTCCACAGACACTGCTGGCATTCTGATATCGAACGAAATCCCAACCCAATAACCATTGGTTGATTGGCCGACAGACAGACAGAGTAGTTATGTACAAAGATACTTGACGTTTAATGTGCGATTGCCTCGATTTTTTATGTTCCACAATTTGTAAGGTGTCGAGCTGTACCTGTCATTGCCGTCAAAGCCACCACTTTTATTCTGTTTGCATTCTCAGGTTAGGAGAAAGGCTAGAGGATTTGTCTGTCCGTTCGCCCCACAAGACATTTTACACCTTTTTAACGATATTCATATCAAGTGTTGAGTTTACTCGGCCGTTTTGTTGTTGTTGTTGCTGCTCGCGATTATTGTTTATTTGATTAATATTATTGATAGAATTATTGTCATTGTAATATAATGCATGGACGGTGATAATTATTTCGTCTCATTTTTTATTTTATAAAAAATTGAGGAAAGACAAGGTACATGCATACGAACATGTCGTCACATAAAGAACGGAAAAAATTATCATATGAACATTCGTTAAATAGGTGTACATACAAACATACATTTGTTATAGATACACTGTGAAAAATAAGAAGTTCTAAGACGTCTTTTTGCTATATAAAAAATTAAGGGCCAATAAAGGTCTGGATTCTTTAAAAACTAGTTTTTGGTCATTATCACCAGGGTGCGCAAAAAATTCGCTCGCGAATGAATTAAAATACATTCTTTTTGAGGACAAACATTTTACGAATGAATTTATGGCGATAAACTCTTTACCAAACGAGCATTCGCCAATGAATGTTCGCACACACATAACAAACGAGGGAGAGAGATCACACAACAACGATCGTTCGTTTCGTTTGGACCAGGGTGCGAAGAATGGTCAAAATGCACGAGAATTCGAATGTTTTCAATTTATCGCGAATGATAAAGTTAGAATGAATGCACAAGCATTTGCATTCTCTCTCGAATTTTCGCATTGTACGAAAAATTCACGAACGATAAATTTTCGCTGCAAGCGTCGTCGATTCATTCTTTCTTTCGTGAATTCTCGCGAGCACTGTTAAAAACAACAACCAACAAAAATATCATAAAAACACACACAAATAATAAATGCAATAATACATTGATACGTTAAAAATCATGAAAGCAAGCGATAACACAACCGCCTTCAACAGCTGAAACGAGACTGATAGGTGGTTGTTTTCTTTCACGAACGTTTGTTGTTATTGTTATTGCCGTTTTGAGCATTCTCGAGAATTCGGGAATGTTTTTTTTTCATTCGTGAGAGAATGCCAGAAAGAATTTCAACCACCAAACGAAAAGAACGAACGTTGTTGTGTGCTCTCACTCGTTTGTTATGAGTGTTCGAACATTCTTTGGCGAATGCTCGTTTGGTAAGCGTGGTTTTATATTTGTCGGGATCGGTATCAGTGTTGAGAGTTTCTCTCTCTCTCAGTGGTAAATTGTGAATTGTGTTGGAAAACATTAGCAACAAAAAAGGACGAAAAGGTACCTGAAATTCTACTTCAAATGATAATAAATCATAATTATCGATAAATATTGGCCAATATTTATACCAGTTATTTGCATAAATAATATATGTTATAATTTAAGCGTAAATGTATTCAAGAATAATAAAAAAATCTAATTTTTGTTTTGGTACGTTTATGTCAATTCGTACCTTTTGTGAACAAAAAGTACGCTTGTTACAAAATTAAAAATAGCGCAACTCTAATTACTCTCTCAAGAGAGAGAAACTCTCAACACCGATCCCGATCCCGACAAATATAAAACCACGCTAAAGAATTTATCGCCATAAATTTATTCGTAAAATGAGCACAAAACGAAAATACATAATGTATTTTGAATTTTTCGCGAGCGAATTGTTGCGCACCCTGGTTTGGACATTCTCTCACGAATGAAAACAAACATTCCCGAATTCTTGTGAATGCTCAAAACAGCAACAACGTACGTTCGTGAACTCAATAGTTGTTGGACATGTGTTTGGTTATTCCACACACTTTCTGCTACACACACATTCATTCGTTGTGTGTGTGTGTGTGTTTACCTTTTTTATGATATTGTTTGTGGTTGTTTTTAACAGCGCTCGCGAGCATTCACGATATTTGTTTTTTTGAGTTTTTAAAAAGAATGTTCTTCAGCAAGGAATGCTCGCGAATGAATGAATCAACGATACTTGCAGCGAAGTTTTATCGTTCGTGAATTTTTCGTGCAATGCGAACATTCGCGAGAGATTGCAAATGCTTGTTCATTCATTGTAACTTTATCATTCGCGATAAATTTAAAACATTCGAATTCTCGCCGTAATCTTTCGTGAGAAAGAGCGTATTTAAATCATTCTTCGCACCCTGATTATCACAGGCGTGGATTTTTTTACCCTACACAACCATGTCAGGGTATTATAGCTTTGTGGAGCCCCAAGAGTTTGTAACACCGCGAAATATTGGTCCTAGAGCCAGTTTTAAGTATACCGATCGTCATATCTCGACTAGCTGAGTCGATTTAGACATGTGTGTCCGTCCGTCTGTCCATTATAATTGGTAAACACTATACAGGCCACAGTTATGGACCAATCTTTACAAAATTTTGTATGTAGGATGGGTTCTGGCCAATCAAGAGCCCTATTGTTTTTGGTAAAGATCGGATAATATTTAGGGGATGAAATGGACCAAATACTTAATTTTTGTCGGTTTTTCTGGCCGCAATTATGGTCCGAACATTGCGAAATTGTACATGGAGAAGGAGATTGGGCCAATGAATAAGCATGCCTGTTTTGATAAAGATCGGTCAATATTTAGCGGGCCAAAATATACCCTGACTTTTGTGTGAAAAAAAATAATATTTGTATTCTATGGCGTATATATTTACTCCTGAAGGATATAGACCCGTTAATAATATACCCAAAAGGAGAGGTTGGCCTTTAAATTCATACCAATTATATTGTCGTATGTACTCGGATGTGGGAGTTACAAGTGCATATTTACAGGTGCTTACGCATTCAGATATTATTTACTAAACCATTACGGTGATGATGAGATCATAATTTTGGGATGAATTGGACTGAAAACTTTTTTTCTTGAACATCACAACGCAACCCACGGTGAAGGGAATCTGGACAAGTGATTAGAAGGGCTCTACTGGATATAAGTAATATTTGTTGACCTCTAGCCGGATAAGAGGGTGCAAATATCGCGAAATATTTCCCAAGCTCAGAATGTAGAACCACACAATGTTAGATTTTCGTCGAAGTTGTGGTCGGCCCCGTCTGACTATACTGCTCCGCTCACTGGTTTTAAAATAGTCAAGGACCAATAAAATAATGGATCTTTTGAACAGACAGGCATGGATTTTTAAAAAATGTTTTTCCAAAGACAATGACAGGCGTGAATTTTTAAATAAATGTTTTTAAGGAGCTATCACAGGCGTGGATTTTTAAATAAATGTTTTTAAGGAGCTATCACAGGCGTGGATTTTTAAATAAATGTTTTAAGGAGCTATCGCAGGCGTGGATTTTTAAAGAAATATTTTTCCAAGGACTATCACAGGCGTGGATTTTTAAAGACATATTTTTCTGAAGACTATCACAGGTGTAGATTTTTAAAGAAATATTTTTCCAAGGACTATCACAGGCGTGGATTTTTAAAGACATATTTTTCTGAAGACTATCACAGGTGTAGATTTTTAAAGACATATTTTTCTGAAGACTATCACAGGTGTAGATTTTTAAAGAAATATTTTTCCAAGGACTATCACAGGCGTGGATTTTTAAAGAAATATTTTTCCAAGGACTATCACAGGCGTGGATTTTTAAAGAAATATTTTTCCAAGGACTATCACAGGCGTGGATTTTTAAAGAAATATTTTTCCAAGGACTATCACAGGCGTGGATTTTTAAAGAAATATTTTTCCAAGGACTATCACAGGCGTGGATTTTTAAAGACATATTTTTCTAAAGACTATCACAGGCGTGGATTTTTAAAGACATATTTTTCTAAAGACTATCACAGGCGTGGATTTTTAAAGACATATTTTTCCAAGGACTATCACAGGTATAGATTTTTAAAGAAATATTTTTCCAAGGACTATCACAGGCGTGGATTTTTAAAGAAATATTTTTCCAAGGACTATCACAGGCGTG
>NW_026885337.1:0-65671 GCF_032173495.1 Musca vetustissima | reverse complement strand
ACCATAAGTGTTGAATTTATAAAAATATTTTTTCAAGGACTACCAGTGGCGTGGAATTTTAAAAATATTTTTCAAGGACTATAAGAAGGCGTGGATTTTTCAAGGATTATATAGAGGCGTGGCTTTTTTAAAAATATTTTTTCAAGGACTACCAGAGGCGTGGAATTATAAAAATATTTTTTCAAGGACTAACCAGAGGCGTGGAATTATAAAAATATTTTTTCAAGGACTACCAGAGGCGTGGAATTTTTCAAGGACCATCAAATACAAGACATCATACATCAATACAAGGCGTAGGTGGCGTAGGGGATGATCGGTACCAAGCAACGGCTCTGATTGGCTTTAAAATGGCGAAGTCCAGGCTTATCTTGGCGCCTCTTTCATCTCAATTGTGGACACTGACCTCAGTTCAGCACCCGACGAAAATGTGAGCTAAAATGTGCCGCGAGTTCACCCATAAGAACTATAAAAAAATGGGTTGAGGCGGGTTAGTTGCCCACTCTCGGAAAACCCAACCTACTATGAACCAGTGAGCGGAGCAGTATAGTCGGACGGGGCCGACCATATGATACCCTACACAACTTCCACCAAAATCTAATTTTCTATGGTTCGATATTTTGAGTTTGGGCAATATTTAGCGATATTTGTACCCCCTTGACCGACTAGACGTCTACAAATATTACTAATATTCAGTACAGCTCTTCTTACTACTTGTCCAGATCCCCTTCACCATGGGTTTTGTTGTGATGTCCGGCTTTCAATAGTGGACTATAAATCGACTCATAAAAAACACAACAAATTAAGTTTTCGGGTCACTTCATCCAAATATTATTATTATCTGATCATCACCGAAAATTATAGGCGTTGTCCATGACCATACCTGGATCCTTATGGAAATTTTCAAAGCGATCCGGGATATATTTCCGCCCTCTAGTGTGGCAATGCGTTACTAAATAATATATGAATACGTAAGGACCTGTAAATATTTAAGTGTAAGTCCCACATCTGAGTACATACGACCACATAATTGGTATCAATTTATAGGTCTACCACTCCTCTTGAACATACTATCAATTTCTCGGGTGTAGGTCCTGCAGGGGCAATGTACCCATAAGTCAGGGTACATTTGAACCGCTAAATATTGACCAATCGTTATCAAAATAGGCATGCTTATTCTTTAATCCGATCCCCTTCACCATGCAAAACTTCGGGGTGTTTGGGTCATAATTGCGGCCTCTGGAGCGACCAGAAAAACCGAGAAAAATAAAGTTTTTAGTCCATTTCATCCCCTAAATATTAACCGATCTTTTCCAAAAACAATAGGGGTCTTCATTGGCCAGAACCCATCATACATGCAAAATTTAATTTCGTAAAGATTGGTTCATAACTGTGGCCTGTATCGTGTTTACAAAATATAAAGGACAGACGGACGGACGGACAAACATGTCTAGATCGACTCAGCTAGTCGAGATATGAAGATCGGTATACTTAATGGTGGGTCTAGGACCAATATTTCGCGGCGTTACAAACTTTTGGGGCTGCACAAAGCTATAATACCCTGACAAAATAGTTGTGTAGGGTATAAAAAGCAAAGAAAAAGAAAACCAAACCCCCCTAATGTTGACGACCCCTCCGCAAACGTATAAAGAACCACGATATGCGAATCTGCACTTGGAATGTGCGCACGTTGTACAGAATAGGCGCAGTGTTCGCTTTGGCGGATGTACTCAAGAAGTACAAACCCGATATTATTGCCTTACAGGAAATGCGATGGAGAGGGACTGGCGTAAGTAAATCAGACGATTACGCCCTGTATTATAGCTGCCATGAAACGAGACATGAATTTGACTGCGGATTTATGGTTAACAGGAGAATAGAAGACCTCGTCTCCAGATTCACTGCAGTAGATGAGCGAATTGCTATAATCCGTATAAAAGCGAAGTTCTTCTACATCAGTCTCATTTGCGCCCATGCTCCGACCGATGATAAAGATGAACAGACCAAAGACATATTTTACGAGCGCCTAGAAACAGAATACGATCGCTGCCCTGGCCATGACATTAAAATTCTGCTAGGAGATTTTAATGCAAAAATCGGAAGGGAAAATATATTTGGCCCCACCGTCGGAAAATTCAGCCTCCATGAAGAAACATTCGACAACGGCATGAGGTTTATTGACTTCGCGGCAGCAAAAAAAACATGGTAGTTAGCAGCACCAGATTCAAGCAACTCGATATACACAAAGCCGCCTGGATCTCTTCTGATCAAGTAAAGAGAAATCAAATTGATCATGTTGTGATAGACGGAAGGCATTCATCCAGTGTACTGGAGGTTCGATCGATTCGTGGAGCGAAAATCGATTGGGACAACTGCCTTGTATCAGCCAAGATTCGCACTCGTCTTAATGTTGCAGCAACAGCGCGATCTAACACAACACGGAAACTCGACGTCGAAAAGCTGCAAACACAACAGGTAGCCGAGACCTACTCCGCTCAACTTACCCAACTGCTTGACGAAGGCACCCCTTGTCCCGATAATAATATAGAAGCACAATGGCAGAGAATTGCCCACTCCCTACAAACTGCAACAAAAGCAACACTTCGGTACCAAAGACCACCATCAAGAAATCCGTGATACGATCAGGAGTGTCGTAATGCTACTGATATGATAAACGCAGCGTATAGGGCAACCATGCGGACAGTAGCAACACGTAATGCGATGGAGAACTATCGGCAGAAAAGGAGAGAGGAGAAACGTGTTCTCAGAAAAAAGAAGAAAGAACAAGAAACATGTGAGCGTGAGCATATCGAGATATACAGGAGTCAGAATGAAGTCCGAAAATTCTACCAACGGGTAAAACACCAAACCGAAGGCTTTGGTGCAGGCACATCCTCCTGTAGAGATAAAGAAGGAAACCTAATGACAGATACAGACAGCGTGCTGAGGATCTGCAAGGAGCATTTTGAAAAACTTCTGGTATCTAATAGTAGCGGTGAAGAGGATACCCCAGAACCAATAATAGAGACCACCTAGCCAAGATGAAGTCAGAATAGCAATCAATCAGCAGAGGAATAATAAAGCAGCAGGTGCCGATGGGTTAGCAGTCGAACTATTCAAGACTGGTGGTCAGATGCTGGTAAGGAGCATGCACCAGCTGATTAGTACAATTAGGCTAGAGGAATGCATGTCCAATGATTGGAACCTCAGCATCCTGTGTCCCGTGCAAAAAAAAAGAGACAAGACGATATGTGCCAACTATAGAGGAATAAGTCTCCTTCCCATCGCATATAATGTGCTATCCAGCGTACTGTGTGAACGACTGAAACCAATGGTCAATGACATTATTGACTGGAAAAAACCCACTAAAAACACTTCGACATATTCCACATATTCGTCGACTATGAAGCCGCATTTGACAGCCCTATCCGTTCAGAGGTGTTTAAAGCCATGTCTACGTTCGGCATTGCTGCAAAATTAATGGTTGTCGTGTGACCTTTGAAAAAGGTCATACGAGAGGCAAAAGTGAACTGAAATGGCACTCTGTACACCAAACACATGTTACTCGCCTACGACGATGACATCGACATAATGGGTCGAACACTGAGAGCGGTAACAGTCACCTTTGAACAAATTGAGAAGGAATCTGCCAAAGTGGGTCTGGCAATAAACGGCGGGAAGACCAAGCTGATGGTATCAACGCGCAAGACGTCCAATAGTCTCGGACCAATTGTGGAACATGAGAACTACAGCTTCGAGGTAGTCAAAGATTTTATATACCTTGGTGCCGCCGTAAACAAAACGAATGACATCAGTTTTGAAATTCGGAGAAGGATAGTGATGAACAACCGATGCTACCATGGCCTATGTAAACAGTTTAGAAACAAGGCCACCTCCAGCCAGACCAAACTCACACTTTGCAAGACGCTGATACTACCCGTGCTGTTATACGGATCTGAAGCATGGGTACTTGTGCAAGCAGATGAGGCAGTTCTTGAGGTGTTTGAAAGAAAAATTCTCCGAACGATCTACGGGCCGATATGCGTCGACGGTGGATATCGACGTCGAGCTTTACAATTTATATGTGGACATCGACATAGTCAGTCGTATGTAGCTGCAGCGACTACGATGGCTAGGCATAAAAAATTTGTATCACCCTTTTCTAATAACACCCTATTATTATCCGACATACATCTGTACAACAAATGTACGATATTTATGTGTAATTGTTAGTGCTTTGATGTCTTTCGGTTATTAGATTAAAAATTAGCCCAAAAGGCATATTTTGCACAAAAATTCATAAGCGGAATAATATTAACACTCAGACAGTCATTCGCTCACTCATTTGGTCGTTGAAAAATGTATTCAAAGGAAAATATTTGAAGTGCTATGAATAAACATTATTATGTAATTGTTATTCGTTTGTCCTTTTGATTCTACGAACGTCTAGTGTGTCAGTCCGACACACCTAAATGAAAACAATTATAAAATTTTCAATTTAAAAATTGTTTTCCGAAAAATATGCAAACTTAGTTAACACAGCTAAATTTTGTTCGGAATAGAATTTTTCGTGTTATGTAAATTAAGGTTAACCAATTTTTTTCAAAAAGGGGAAACGATTAAAATGGGAAATTATGAACGATATGCTTGAAATAGAATTGGAATTGCAAGGAGGAAATTATAAAGGGCGAAGTTCGTTGTATATTTCTTCAGGCCAAGCTTGGATTGAAAAAAATGTTTAAGCACTCTCAAAAACGTGGTGTCTCTAAAAAATTTTTTCAAAGGAACATTTTTTTCAAGGACATACAGAAGCTGTGTTTTTAAGAATATTTTCCAAGGACTCAAAAAAGCGAGGATTGCTTAAAGAACGTTTTTTCAAAGAACGGAGTGTGGATTTTTAGAGCCCAGTAAAGCTTGACAAGATCAAAAGAATATTTTAACAAGGGCTAACACCTGTAGTGGATTTATAAACAATTGTTGTCCAACATCTACCATAATCGTGGATATTATAAACACTTTTATTGAAAAGAAAACTCAATTTTCATTATGAAATTGGACATGAAATCTCTTCAAAATGCTGTTGACATCAGCAAATATTCTGTTGTGGACATCAAAAGCCATTTACAATTGTTGCTCATCATCATCATTATTGGCTGGAGGAGCATAAGGCTCACCCATTAACCCACTCCTCTTAAAATATACCGAAATTGATGTTATGGCATATTACATCCTGTCGAAAGTCGCGATGTCAGGACACCACCCAACCCAAAAAAAAAAGAACTCACGCAAAAACATGAAAATGTTGTAAAAACATCGTCAATGGACATCAACAACATTCGGCAGAAGAACATCGACAGGAGTCTCATAATCATATGTGCAGCATCGGCGGCGGCATCAGCTCTTTCGTGGTTATTACCACTCAGCTTTACTGCTGTGACTTTTAATGTTTCAACACTTTTGTCCAAAAAAAATCTGATACAATTGAGTGGACTCATGACACGACATACGCGTTTTTCTTTTTCCTGTTATTTTTTCTTTGTCTTTCATCGTGTAATTTTGCCCACTCAGCTTGGATGCACCTCATACAGACGGGGTTAACTCTGTCGACGATGTTGCAAGTTCCACATTGTTAAACAAATATAAAAACAAATGTTGCTGCTGCCCGTCGCTGTTGTTCGATGTACGCATAAATGAAAATTACCAACCGAAATCAACGTCAGCAACATCAGCCGAAATCATCATAAGCCAGCCAAAATGGATCAGCTCAATATTGATTAAATGCTTTTTGTAGCGTTGGCACAGTGGGGCAAGAAATACAAAAATATGGACTTCTACAATTTTTTTAAGAATATTTTTTCAAGGGTCTAACAAGGAGGATAAGTTTTCAAGGACCAACAGAGGCGTGGATTTTTTTAAAAGATAATTTTTCAAGGAACAACAGAGGCGTGGATTTTTTTAAAGGATAATTTTTCAAGGACCATCTGAGACGTGGAGTTTTTAAAGGATAATTTTTCAGGGACCATCAGAGGCGTGGAGTTTTTAAAGGATAATTTTTCAAGGACCAACAGAGGCGTGGTTTTTTTAAAGGATAATTTTTCAAGGACCAAAAGGGGCGTGGATTTTTTAAAGGATAATTTTTCAAGGACCATCTGAGGCGTGGATTTTTTAAAGGATAATTTTTCAAGGACCATCTGAGGCGTGGATTTTTTAAAGGATAATTTTTCAAGGACCATCTGAGGCGTGGAGTTTTTAAAGGATAATTTTTCAAGGACCATCTGAGGCGTGGATTTTTTAAAGGATAATTTTTCAAGGACCATCTGAGGCGTGGATTTTTTAAAGGATAATTTTTCAAGGACCATCTGAGGCGTGGATTTTTTAAAGGATCATTTTTCAAGGACCATCTGAGGCGTGGATTTTTTAAAGGATCATTTTTCAAGGACCATCTGAGGCGTGGATTTTTTAAAGGATCATTTTTCAAGGACCATCTGAGGCGTGGATTTTTTTAAAGGATCATTTTTCAAGGACCATCTGAGGCGTGGATTTTTTTAAAGGATAATAATTGTTCACCTACCAACAGAGGCATGGAGTTTTTAAAGAAAAATATTCCATATATATATTTTTTCCTGATCCCACTGTGCCTCCACATGAATTCTGATAGACAACACCAAAGCAATTTTCTTCATTGTTTTTTCTTTGGTGAAAGGATGCTTTCGCTGAATGAATGAATATTCCAACACAAAGTCAACAATCGAGTTTTCTCAAATGACGGTTGTTTTCGTGCAATGAAAATGTATTACTATGGGCTTTTTCTTGTTTCTGTATCTCGTTGTTGTTAATCAACAACAGGAAGAGTGCATTGTTGGTCATATATTTGCTGATGATGATGACGATGGAAGCGACAGGTATAAAAATTTAGATGCCTAATAAAAATTACGGTTTCCTGTATATGAAGTCGTATTGCTGGACGTCTCGCGTTTGATAGAATTCAATCAATATTTTACGATGTGTACATTTCAAATGAATATGAAACGTGCAAACAAGCTGAAATAAACACTTTTGGGTGAATATATATAACGGATAAATAAAATTGATAGCGTATGTGCACAGAGAGTACCATTTTTTGACATTATATCCTTTTTACAATTTATAACCATTTTTATTTAGAGCGATACTTACTTACTGCTTACTTACTTTACTTAGCTGGCATGTGGCAGAACTTTCGTTCCATAAGCCGAGCTTAGAAAAGATTTACAGGCGCGTCGGTCTTTTGCGCAGTTTTTCCAATTGGAAAGAACATTTTCGGTAATTTTGTCTTCGACTTGATCTTTCTATCGTATTCTTTGCCTTCCCACCATTCTGCGGGAACCATCAGCTGGTTGGCTTTTACATGCCTTCTGGGCTGGTGCATCTTCATCCATTCTCACAACATAACCTAGTCAACGTAGTCGCTGCAGCTCAATACGTCTAACAATGTTGATGTCCGAGAATAGCTGGTACAACTCATGGTTCATTCGACGGCGATATTCACCGTCAACGCAGATCGACCCATAGATCTTTCGGAGAAATTTTCTCTCAAAAACACTCCAAGAGCTGCCTCATTTGCTTGCGTAAGTACCCATGCTTCAGACCCATAGAGTGTGAGTTTGATCTGGCGGGAGGTGGCCTTGCTTTTGAGTTGTTTGCTCAGACCATAATAACATCGGTTGGCCATCACTATCCTTCTCCGAATTTCAAAACTGATGTCATTCGTTTTATTTATGGCGGGACCAAGGTATTTAAAATATTTGACTACTTCGAAGCCGTATTTCTTAATTTCCGCTCGCGTTGATACCATCAGCTTGGTCTTCTCGCCGTTTACACCCAGACCCATTTAGCAGACTCCTTCTAAATTTATTCAAAGGTGGCTGTTAGCGCTTTCAAAGTTCGACCCATTATGTCGATGTCATCGGCGTAGGGGAGTAACATGTGTTGTTTGGTATACAGAGTGCCATTTCTGTTCACTTTTGCCTCCCGTATGACCTTTTCCAGCAGGATGTTAATAAGGTCACACGACAAACTGTCACCTTGTCTGAATCCTCGTTCGGTGTTGAAGCACTCCGAGAGGTCCTTTCCGATTTTAACTGCTGACCTTGTGCCAGTTAAAGTTATCCTGCATAGCCGAATTAATTTTGCAGGAATGCCAAACGCAGACATGGCTTTAAACACCTCTGAACGAATAGGTCTGTCGAATGCGGCTTTGAAGCCGACAAATAGGTGAAATGTGTCGATGTGTTTTTAGTGGGTTTTTTTCCAGGATTTGGCGCAGAGTGAAAATCTGGTCAATGGTGGATTTGCCATTGGTATGGTCCAATAATGTCATTGACCATTGGCTTCAGTCGTTCACACAGTACGCTGGATAGCACTTTAAATGCGATGAGATGAATACTTATTCCTCTATAATTGGCACATATCGTCTTGCCTCCTTTTTTGTGTACGGGACACAGGATGCTGAGGTTCCCATCATTGGGCATTCTGGGGTATCCATTCACTGCTACTATTTGATACCAGAAGTTTTTCAAAATGCTCCTTGCAGATCCTCAGCATGCTGTCTGTATCTGTCACCAGGTTTCCTTCTTCATCTCTACAGGAGGTTGTGCCTGCACCAAAACCTTCGGTTTGGTGTTTTACTCGTTGGTAAAATTTTCGGACTTCATTCGGACTCCTGTACCTCTCAATTTGCTCACGTTTTTCTTGCTCTTTCTTCTTTTTTCTGATAACACGTTTCTTCTCTCTCCTTTTCTCCCGATAGTGTTGCTACTGTCCGCAGGGTTGCCCTATACGCTGCGTTTTTCACATCAGTAGCATTACGACACTCCTGATCGTACCACGGATTTCTTGATGGTAGTCTTTGGTACCCAAGTGTTGCTTTTGCTGCAGTTTGTAGGGAGTGGGCAATTCTCTGCCATTGTGCAGGAGGATATGCCTGCACCAAAACCTTCGGTTTGGTGTTTTACTCGTTGGTAAAATTTCCGGACTTCATTCTGACTCCTGCACATCTCGATTTGCTCACGCTCACGTTTTTCTTGCTCTTTCTTCTTTTTTCTGATAACACGTTTCTTCTCTCTCCTTTTCTCCCGATAGTGTTGCTACTGTCCGCAGGGTTGCCCTATACGCTGCGTTTTTCACATCAGTAGCATTACGACATTCCTGATCATACCACGGATTTCTTGATGGTGGTCTTTGGTACCCAAGTGATGCTTTTGCTGCAGTTTGTAGGGAGTGGGCAATTCTCTGTCATTGTGCTTTTATATTATTATTCTGTCAACATGCAGTCATAATAAAAATTCTATAGTATGAAAAAATATTCGTTAAAAATCCACGCCTATAGTAGCCCTGAAAAATATCTTTTAAAAATCCACGCCTATAGTAGCCCTGAAAAATATCTCTTAAAAATCCACGCCTATAGTAGCCTCTGCACAAATATGTCTAACAAATCCACGCCTATAGTAGCCCTGAAAAATATCTCTTAAAAAATACACGCATGTAGTAAGTAGCCCCTTAAAAATATTTCTTAAAAAATCCACGCATATAGTAGCTCCTGAAAAAATATGTGTTAAAAAATCCACGCATATAGTAGCCCCTGAAAAAATATGCTATAAAATGCCACGCCTTCTTTGGGTCCCTAAAAAAATTACTTAGAAAAAAAAATTGTAGGAAATCTAAGCCTATAGTAGCCCCTTAAAAATATATCCTTAAACAATCAACACCTGTAGGGGTCATTGAAAAATGTTTCATGAAAAATCCATGTTTATAGCGGTGCCTTTTCACAACTATTCTTTGAAAACTCCACTCTTGTGTTAATCCTTGAAAGAAAATCGAGCATTTCAAATCCTTAAATCAAATATAAGGCCAATTATTTTCCAGAGCTCCGTGACAAGGAAATGTAAAACAAACACCTGTGGGGCTTTTTAAAACTGCGGCAATAAAAAGGGCACCAGTAGCAGCAAAATCAGCAACAACAACACGAAATGTAATGTCAAAAACAACAACAGTAACAGACACTAGTAGATGAGAAAATAATAAAAAACGAAAACAAAAACATCTTCGAAAAAACACGCAAAACAATTATTCTTAAGGTATCTCGGCGGAAACATTAAAAACCAATTCAAGTTGATGACAAAACACAGTGTCACAATGTAAGGAAGCTACTACAGCCAGCCATCCAATGACAACAACGCCTATCAGCACACTCTGCAACAATCTGCTATGCCCTTCCCCACCATGGAGAACTTCACCACTTACCGGAAGAAGTGGGGCAATAAAAAAAAATCATTCCCACAATATCAGTAAGTGGCTTAGCCTACCTCCCTCATCATCTGCCTTTAAGAAAGAACACCCTTGAGAACTGCAGAAAAATCAAGTATCCTGAGAAGACGAAGTGTTGGGGAAGGGGGACAGAGAGGTGGTTACAAAACAAATAAATAGATGGAATTGTAACTTACACCTGCCCCCAGGTTATGACAAACAGCAACAACAACAACACAATTTTACATAAATTCTAGAAGGCAGAAGAAAAAAAGCTTGCCGAACGCCATACCCAGTCGTATGTCATCAGTCAGTCACGCGGAGTCGTGTGACAAACCCACTTGCAAGACAATCAACTGAATAAACAATTGAAACGTTCGCAATGAAAATACTTGGGCCAAAAGGACACTGTTTGGTATTTTAAAGTCATGGGCGGGGGTACGGATACTCTTCCGACTTTTCATGGTTGGCAAAGGAAGTGGGGGTGTGGGTCAAAAAGTTGTGGAAGAACAAAAACATTGACATAAAAAATAATGTCACCCCTTGGAGCAGCAGATTCTACTGTGAAAATGCTGTCCCTAAGAACATTCACGAATGTTGTCGTTGCTGCTGTTTTTGTTGCTGGTATTTGTTTTGTAACTTAGAAATGCAAAAAAAAAACGAAAAGAACAGAACAACGCAATGGAACATGAAAAGATAATTTTACATTTATTTGTCATGTTTTAGCGGCGGATGTCAGCAAATTGCGCGGTTATGTTTAGGAATTATTTTTTAGGTTGGATGGGAATAATTCAAAAAAAAAAAAACTTTCAGTGGATGCTTCGTATGTCCTTCAAGGGACAATACAAATGGAAATTTAAACAAGTGAATAAGCGTTAAGTTCGGGTGGGCCGAACTTTAGATACCCTCCACCATAGATATACTGACAGATACTAGAAATGAAAATATAGGGAACGTACCAAACATTTTATGTAAACTATAATACATTTCTATGTAAACTATAATAAAAATTTCAAAAATTTTTAATGGATAATTATACCCTCACCTTATGGCGAATGAGGGTGTATACAATTTACACCGTCAAAATGTGCCTCATCGAAATATTGGTTCTAGACCCCATGTTTCTTTGGACCAAATCCGTTTCAAAAAATTTACATTTCATCCAAACTTTGCCAATCATATTATTTCTTCCAAACTTAGTTCAAATTCGAAGATGGGTAATATCGGTCCACTCCTTCTGGTACCTCCCACACAGGGGCTAGGTTTAAATACGAGTTATAGTTCATATATAGTTCATTATCGAACCTTACGATCTAGTTTTTTATCTAGATATCCTCCACAGGTGATATAGTTACACAGAGTCTTAGAACCAAACCCAAAACGCGGAACAAATTACATAACTATTTTAATATAAACCAGTAAGGAAAGTAGTAAAGTCGGACGGAGCCGACTATATGATACCCTTCACCACTATGGGTATATTAAACAGGGCTATTAACATGAAATTGGATGAAATAAAATATGTGATATTTATCTAAATGTGAATCTACCTAGATCTATCCATAAAGTATGTAAATCGACTTCAAACAAATATAAATAGGTCATCCGTTGGGCTATGTCTGTACTTCTAGAAAACGCAACTATATAATTTGATGCCCAACTTTGTACAATGTGCAAACTTTGATGTCAATCTGACTAACATGAGGAGTTTGATGCCCAATTTACTTGAAATCGGGCGAAAATATAAATGGTGCGTCAATTACTTAAAATCAATCTATAATAGAAGGGGCTATATCTATCTAAATCGGGACCGATTTTCACGAAACTTGGCAGACATCATTCTAGACCTAAATGATTAGGCTGTACCAAATTTCGTGCAAATCGAAAGATGTATAGGAACTTTCGGGCACCATTTACATAAAATCGGACGAAACTATATATGGGAGATATATCTAAATCAGGACCGATTTTCATGAAACTTGGCAGACATCATTCTAGGCTCAATTAAGTACGTTATTCCAAATTTCGTGCAAATCGATGGATATATAGGGACTTTGGTGCACCATTTACATGAAATCGGACGAAACAATAAATGGGAGCTATATCAAAATCTGGACCGATTTTTACGAAACTTGGCAGACATCATTCTAGACATAAATGATTAAGCTGTACCAAATTTCGTGCAAATCGAAAGATATATAGGGACTTTGGGGCACCATTTGCATGAAATCGGACGAAACTATATATGGGAGACCGATTTTCATGAAACTTGGCAGACATCATTCTAGGCTCAATTAAGTACGTTTTGCCGAATTTCGTGCAAGTCGATGGATATATAGGGACTTTGGGCACCATTTACATGAAATCGGACGAAACTATATATGGGAGCTATATCTAAATCTGGACCGATTTTCACAAAACTTGGCAGACATAATTCTAGACCTTAATGATTAGGCTGTACCAAATTTCGTGCAAATCGAAAGATATATAGGGACTTTGGGGCACCATTTACATGAAATCGGACGAAACTATATATGGGAGATATATCTAAATCAGGACCGATTTTCATGAAACTTGACACACATCATTCTAGGCTCAATTAAGTACATTATGCCAAATTTCGTGCAAATCGATGGATATATAGGGACTTTGGGGCACCATTTAAATGAAATCGGACGAAACTATATATGGGAGCTATATCTAAATCTGGACCGATTTTCTCGAAACTTGGCAGACATCACTCTAGGCTTAATTCAGTACGTTATGCCAAATTTCGGGCAAATCGACAGATATATAGGGACTTTGGTGCACCATTTACATGAAATCGGACGAAACTATATATGGGAGCCATATCTAAATCTGGACCGATTTTTACGAAACTTGGCAGACATCATTCTAGACCTAAATTATTAAGCTGTGCCAAATTTCGTGCAAATCGAAAGATATATAGGGACCGTTTACATTAAATCGGGTAAATATATATATGGGAGCTATATCTAAATCTGAACCGATTTTTCCCAATTTCAATAGGGTTCGTCCTTGGGCCGAATAAGTGACCTATGCCAAATTTCATCCAATTCGGATCATAAATGCGACCTGTACTTTGTTTACAATTTAACATGGACAGACAGACGGACAGACGGACGGACGGACGGACAAGCATAAATCGACTTAGAAAGTGATTCTATGTATATTCTCAAAAGGAACCATGGGTCTATCTGGATTATTTTTGCCTGTTACAAACATATGCACAAAGACATAATACCCTGTACCACAGTGTGGTGAAGGGTATAAATAGGGGTTATATGGGGACTACCCCATAAAGAGGGTCCATATTAAAAATTTTTTGTAGAGAAATTTGTTACCATATTCGACTACAAAATACCAAATTTCAGCGAATTCGGTTGAAAAACGTGATCAAGAACCTCAAAATATCGAAAATTGGG
The DNA here is from genome assembly GCF_032173495.1 of Musca vetustissima. Taxonomy (NCBI): domain Eukaryota; kingdom Metazoa; phylum Arthropoda; class Insecta; order Diptera; family Muscidae; genus Musca; species Musca vetustissima. The sequence goes on along the minus strand of NW_026885337.1, from coordinate 51,944 downwards.
GGTACCCTTATATGGAGGCTACCAGAAAAATTGGACCTATATTTATAATTTTTGGTGGAGATATTTGGCACCCAATAGGAACCAAATGTAACAAATTTCAGCGAAATCGGTTGAAAAACGCGCTCAAGAACCCCAAAATACCGACATTTGGGGGGTACCCTTATATGGGGGCTATCCGAAAAAATGGACCTATATTCATAATTTTTTGTGGAGAGATTTGGTACCTATTAAGAACTCAAAATACTAAATTACAGCTAATTCGGCGGAAAAATACGTTTAAAACCCCCAACATACTGAAAATTAGGAGTTACCGTTATATGCGGGCTACCAGAAAAAGTGTACCTATATTTATAATTTTTTGTGGAGACATTTAGTACCCAATAGGAATCCAATGTACCAAATTTCAGCGAATTCTGATGAAAAACGCACCGAAGAACCGCAAAATACCGAAAATTGGGGGCGGGGTGGGCGTTATATGAGAGCTATGCCTAAACGTGGACCGATATATCCCATCTTCGAACTTGACCTGCCTGCAGGCAAAAGACAAACCTATGCAAAATTTCAGCAACCGCCAAACGTCCGTCCGTCGGACATGGCTAGATCGTCTTAGAATTTTACCCTGATTTAGAATATATATATATATACTTTATAGGGTCGGAAATGAATATTTCGATAAGTTACAAACGGAATGACAAGTACCAAACAAGATGAATATACCCTTCATACTATGGTGGAGGGTATAAAAAACGACATCAAACTTGGATTTGGCTTCGATTTTTGGATGTTATAAGAATGTTTTTCCAGATCCTCCGCTTGGATTTTGAAAGAATACTTTTTCAAAGACATACAGAGGCGTGGATTTTTTAAAGAATATTTATGAAAGGGACTCAAAAAGGCGAAAATTTTGTAAAGAATATTTTTGAGAGGGACTCAAATTAGACGAGGATTCTCAACAGGCGTGGATTTTTTAAAGAATATTTTTTCAGGGATCACCGAAGGCGGGGATTTTTTAAAGAATATTTTTTCAGGGACCACCAAAGGCTTGGATTTTTAAACGAATATTTTTTCAGGTACCACCAAAGACTTGGATTCTTAAACGAATATTTTTTTAAGGATTTTTAAAGATTATTTTTTCAAGGGCCACCAAAGTTGATATTCATAACATTATTTTTGCACGGACCACCAAAGGCCTGGATTTTTTTAAAGAAGTGGAATTTCTAACGAACTGACATATTTTTTGAAGGACTACCAAAAGCCTGCATTTTTTAAACATATGTTTTCAAGAACCACCAATTCAGTGGATTCCCTTAAGATTATTTTTTGAAGAACCAAAAAAGACCTGGATTTTTTAGGGAATGGATTTTCTAAAGAAGTATTTTTCGAAGGACCACCAAAGGCGTGGATTTTGTAATATTTTTTAAGGACCACTAGAGGCTTGGATATTCTAAATAATATCTTTTCATGGACCATATAAAGACTTTGATTTCTTAATGAATAATTTTTTAAAATTATGGGACATTTTTTGAAACCAATTGGCCATATTTAGGTATTTGGGGTTAGCAAATCTGTTTACTACATTTGTGGTCCAATAATCATTTGTGGTCCACTTTTTTGGATTGTTTCTGGGAGTTTGTGCACGTCTTCAACCGAGTATGCTATTATTTCATTGTTTGGGAAAGATCTTTCTACCAAAAATTATAGTTATTGGTTCATATTTCGGGGTGGTCCCCATAAAACGTTACCTATTGTCAATATTCAGAACCGTTACAAGGACATGTCTATGTTTTGACATAGTTCCCATATAAATATGCAGTCCCTTTGACAGAATGAAGAAGGTTTTATACACATTTTCCACCGACGTGACCATATTTGATATCTGTAAGAACTGACATTCCGTGACTTGACTTGACATTCCGTGTTCTTGGAGGGTGAAATACATCTTTCTTATTTGACATTGTGGGTTTTTGGCGGCTCTCATATATCTATCAAGAAAAGTATCCATGTAAGTCTATTTTTATACCCTACACAACTATGTTGTCAGGGTATTATAGCTTTGTGCAGCCCCAAGAGTTTGTAACGCCGCGAAATATTGGTCCTAGACCCACCTATAAGTATACCGATCGTCATATCTCGACTAGCTGAGTCGATCTAGACATGTGTGTCCGTCTGTCCATTATAATTTGTAAACCCGATACAAGCCACAGTTATGGACCAATCTTCACGAAATTTTGCATGTAGGATGGGTTCTGCCCAATGAAGACCCCTATTGTTTTTGGTAAAGATCGGTTAATATTTACGGGATGAAATGGACCAAATACTTAATTTTTGTCGGTTTTTCTGGTCGCTCCAGAGGCCGCAATTATTTTTGCACGGAGAAGGGGATCGGGCCAAAGAATAAGCATGCATGTTTTGATAAAGATCAGACAATATTTAGCGGGTCAAATGGACCCTGACTTTTGTGTGAAAAATGACAAAATTTGTATTCTATAGCGTATATATTTACTCCTGAAGGACATAGACCCAAGAAGTTGATAGTATATCTAAGAGGAGTGGTTCACCTTTAAATTGATACCAATTATATGGTCGAATGTACTCGGATGTGGGAGTTACACGGAAATATTTTCAGGAGCTTACGTATTCATGTACTATTTAGTAACATATTACCACAATAGAGGGGGGAAATATAGCGCTCACCGCTTTGAAATTTTTCTTGAGGATCCAGGTATGGTCAAGGACAACGGCTACAATTTTCTGTGATGATCAGATTAAAATTTTGGGATGAAGTGGACCCAAAACTATTTTTTTTTTTTCGAGTCAATCTATAGGCCACAAACCGAAAATCACAACACACGGTGAAGTGAATCTGGACAAGTAATTAGAAGGGCTGTACAGAATATTGGAATATTCGGAAAATATGTCAGTGTAAGGAAAATGTGCTGTTGATCTCTAATCGGTCAAATATCACGAAATATTGATCAGGCTCGAAATAAAAATACGCAAAAGTTAGAGTTCCGTGGTAGTTGTGTAGGGTATCATATGGTCGGCCCCGTCTGACTATACTGCTCCGCTCACTGGTTTTAATTTTATTTATTTGTTATACCCTTCACCACACTATGGTACAGGGTATTATGTCTTTGTGCCTATGTTTGTAACAGGCAAAAGGAAACGAGATAGACACATGGTTCCTTTTGAGAATATGCATAGAATCACTTTCTAAGTCGATTTATGGATGTCCGTCTGTCCGTCCGTCCGTCCGTCCATGCATTTTTGTGAACAAAGTATGATACGAATTGGATTACATTTGGCATAGGTCCCTTATTTGGCCCAAGAACGAACTATATTGAAATTGAGAAAAATCGGTTCAGATTTAGATATAGCTCCCATATATATTTTCGTCCGATTTTATGTAAATGGTGTACCAAAGTCCCTATATATTTTTCGATTTGCACGACATTTGGCATAACGTAATGAATTAGGTCTAGACTGATGTGTGTCAAGTTTCCTGAAAATCGGTCCAGATTTACATATAGCTCCCATATATATTTTCGTCCGATTTAATGTAAATCGTGTACCAAAGTCCATATATTTCTTTCGATATGCACGAAATTTGGCATAGCGTAATCAATTAGGTCTAGACTGATGTGTGTTAAAATTTCCTCAATATCGGTCCAGATTTAGATATAGCTCCCATCAGGGACGTACGCAGGGGAGCGTATATAGGCTTCCATACGAAATCCCTGAAGTTCTTATATTATTTTTCCAATCGGAGATTTTGTAAATTGTTATTTTAATTTCCGAATAAACAACCTACAAGAAGACAGTTTATAAGGTCATAGTAGTCACCATTAGAAGTTCCTGACATATTATTAGACCGTTCGGACCTCGACCATATTTGTACTATATATATATATATATATAATTTTTAGTTTCATTCGTCATACAAAAATCATTTGGTGCTGTTAATGGATTTGTATAATTTCCATTTAATTTTACATTTTCAACATTTCCCAAATTCCCCCGACTTCGTGTTAATTGGGGGAAAATCGTATCGTATTTTTTACAATTTTTGGTTTTTGTTTTATTTTTGCTATGCCTTGGAGGCATTCTATATTGCTGTAATGTATTTGTGTCTGTGTATGTTTGTGAGAGCTGTGTCCTTTTTTTTCCTGTTTTTTCTGGTCACCAAATTGTCACCAAGGGTGTCCTACCACTGTTTGGGCTATGGTGTTATTCTGCGTGTAAAATTTCATTTTTTGTGTACGATTCAAGTTTATTCCATAAGTTGTTGAATAAACATTTTGTTGTCCCCGGTTGTTGTTGTTTTTTTATTTAACAATAAATTGGTCAATTAGATTTTGCTTGAGGGATTTCATAATGGCGTTGTTGTTGTTGTTGATTTTGCTGTTTTACCGTCATAGTCAAAGTGTCAATTAATTGCATTTATTAACAATGTTTTTCCACTGTCCCAAAAGAGTGATTGGAAGGGAATTTTGGTGCCGTTTCATTTTTATAAAAAAAAAAATAAATTGTATATTAAATGAAAAAATAAACAAAATACCACCTAGACTCCTCCATTTTTTAAATTGAATTAATGCAGCTAAAAGTGTTACGGAAAAACTATTCACACACAAAAAACTACATCGTAATGGTGTTGGTAAAAATATAATGTTCCAAACGTTTATTTAATTTAATAAATTACAAAAACTAGTACTAGGCGTCAATGACTTATTTAGGAATGTATCAGAGCAAATGCACACAACATTTCCTCTGAATTGTTCCCTACTCTCTTCCTTGGAACTAAACCATGCAGACATGACACTGGTCCTATGATACTATGTGGACATTGCATGTCAATATTGAATTATATCAGTGAGTGGTATAATTTTATTTCAATCAAATGTAGGCAATAAATTTATTAGACAAGTAAGCCTAAAGGTAGGCAATAGTTTTTTACAAAAATACCCAAAATAGATATAAACATGTTTTTTTTCAGAGAGCCTTGTATGGCTCCATGAAAAATTAAAATATATTTTTTTTATATGAAATATTAGAACATATTCAAAGACACATACAAGGCAAGGAGTTTTAAAATATATCTTTGAAAGGGACCCACACAAGGCGTAGATTTTTTAAAGAATATTTCTTCAAGGACCCATACAAGGATTACGAGGATTTTTTAAAGAATACTTTTCTAGGATCCATACAAGGCGTGGATTTTTTAAAGAATATTTTTCTAGGATCCATACAAGGCGTGGATTTTTTAAAGAATATTTTTCTAGGATCCATACAAGGCGTGGATTTTTTAAAGAATATTTTTTCAAGGACCATCTGAGGCGTAATTTTTTTAAAGAATATTTTTCTAGGATCCATACAAGGCGTGGATTTTTTAAAGAATATTTTTCTAGGATCCATACAAGGCGTGGATTTTTTAAAGAATATTTTTCTAGGATCCATACAAGGCGTGGATTTTTTAAAGAATATTTTTCTAGGATCCATACAAGTCGTGGATTTTTTAAAGAATATTTTTTCTAGGATCCATACAAGGCGTGGATTTTTTAAAGAATATTTTTCTAGGATCCATACAAGGCGTGGATTTTTTAAAGAATATTTTTCTAGGATCCATACAAGGCGTGGATTTTTTAAAGAATATTTTTCTAGGATCCATACAAGGCGTGGATTTTTTAAAGAATATTTTTCTAGGATCCATACAAGGCGTGGATTTTTTAAGGAATATTTTTTCAAGGACCATCTGAGGCGTGAATTTTTTAAGAATATTTTTTCAAGGACCATCTGAGGCGTGAATTTTTTTAAGAATATTTTTTCAAGGGCCATCTGAGGCGTGGATTTTTTTAAGAATATTTTTCAAGGACCATCTGAGGCGTAAATTTTTAAAGAATTTTTTTCAAGGACCATCTGAGGCGTAAATTTTTTAAAGAATACTTTTCTAGCATTCATAAAAGGCGTGGATTTATTAAAGTTTATTTTTCAAGGGCCAACTGAGGCGTGGATTTTTTAAAGAATATTTTTCTAGGGCCAACTGAGGCGTGGATTTATTAAAGAATATTTTTCTAGGGCCAACTGAGGCGTGGATTTATTAAAGAATATTTTTCTAGGGCCAACTGAGGCGTGGATTTATTAAAGAATATTTTTCTAGGGCCAACTGAGGCGTGGATTTTTTTAAAGAATATTTTTCTAGGGCCATCTGAGGCGTGGTTTTATTATAGAATTTTTTTCAAGGGCCAACTGAGGCGTGGATTTTATTAAAGAATTTTTTTCAAGGGCAACTGAGGCGTGGATTTATTAAAGAATATTTTTCAGGGCCAACTGAGGCGTGGATTTATTCAAGAATATTTTTCAAGGGCCAACTGAGGCGTGGATTTATTAAAGAATATTTTTCAAGGGCCAACTGAGGCGTGGAAATATAAAATAATATTTTTCAAGGGCCAATTTGTGTGTTCTGGTGTTATTAAGTAGCAAACGGGTTTCGAGTTGTTGTAACTGAGGCGTGGATTTATAAGAAATTTTTCAAGGGCCATAATAAAAGTAGATTTGATTATTTAATATTTTTCAAAAGGCCAACTGACCGCGTTTAGGATTATAGGTATAGCACATTTTTCATACGGGCCAACTGAGGGGAGGAAGCAGCTTTTATTAATAAATATTTTTCAAGGGCCAACTGAGGCGTGGATTTATTAAAGAATATTTTTCAAGGGCCAACTGAGGCGTGGATTTATTAAAGAATATTTTTCAAGGGCCAACTGAGGCGTGGATTTATTAAGAATATTTTTCAAGGGCCAACTGAGGCGTGGATTTTTTAAAGAATATTTTTCAAGGGCCAACTGAGGCGTGGATTTATTAAAGAATATTTTTCAAGGGCCACCTGAGGCGTGGATTTATTAAAGAATATTTTTCAAGGGCCAACTGAGGCGTGGATTTATTAAAGAATATTTTTCAAGGGCCAACTGAGGCGTGAATTTTTTAAAGAATATTTTTTCAAGGACTATCTGAGGCGTCATGTTTTTTTTTTAGAATATTTTTTCAAGGACCATCTGAGGCGTGGATTTTTTAAAGAATATTTTTTCAAGGACTATCTGAGGCGTCATGTTTTTTTTAGAATATTTCTTCAAGGACCATCTGAGGCGTGGATTTTTTAAAGAATATTTTTTCAAGGACCATCTGAGGCGACATGTTTTTTTAGAATATTTTTTCAAGGACCATCTAAGGCGTCATGTTTTTTTTTTAGAATATTCTTTCAAGGACCATCTGAGGCGTCATGGTTTTTTTAGAATATTTTTTCAAGGACCATCTGAGGCGTACATTTTTTAAAGAATTTTTATAAGACCAATACAAGGCGTGGATTTTTTAAGAATATTTTTTCAGGGACTCAATCAAGGCGTGGATTTTATAAAGAATATTTGTTCCAGGACCAACATAAGACGTAAACATTTAAAGATTATTTTTCAAGGACCTTACAAGGCGTGGAATTTAAAGATTATTTTTCAAGGACCTTACAAGGCGTGGATTTTAAAGATTATTTTTCAAGGACCTTACAAGGCGTGGATTTTAAAGATTATTTTTCAAGGACCTTACAAGGCGTGGATTTTAAAAATATATTTGTTTAAGTATGAAGAATATTTAAATGATATTTCAAACTACCACCTTCGCCAAGTGGACAATATATCCCTAATTTAATTTTAATACACTTATGTATGTTTTAACTTCCTTACATTACTGCCTTACGGCAAACTAAGGAAACAAACCCAATTCGGTTTTATTTGAAAAAATCAAAAGTTAAAAAAATACCCTTAAGGATGAAAATGATGCGTGAAATAAGCTACACAAACAAAACAACAACATGCATAAAGGAAGTCATGAAAATCATAATCCGTGGAAAATTCTTAAGTTTACTTATTAACACACACACGCATACATGAATATCATAACTCACTCCACAGCATACATATGTCCTTATTCTCACATTCACATTCTACTTATTATGAACTTTAATGTTTACATAGTGGACAGCACACAATATATGAATCCGGGTGTGTTTCTATGTGTGCGTGGATAAACTTTTCTTATAAATGTAAAATTATATTTTTTCGGTGGGGAAAATCCCCTGAGATCTCGTAAAACAAGTTTTTCCTAAGAAATATAAAGTAAACATTTGGAAAAAGGGTTGTTTTTCATTTGATTTAAGAAACTAGTATTACTTGTATGTATGCATGTGTGTACGTAAATGAGTATGTGTTTGTGAAATGTAATAAAAATATAATTAGTTGTGTGAATATTAAAATACAAATTGTAAATAATTTAAAAGTTTTACGGTACACATCGTTTGAAATATGAAGATAAGAAAATATTTAACATGAAAGTCCAACGAGTTGCAGGAATAAAATAGAAGACCCTGATAACTATTGTAAGAACTAAAAACGATGAATATTATTTTTAAGTACCCACAGAAGCTGAATACATTTTACAGACCTCAATGAAAATATTTTTAGGTAACCACAAAAGTTTGGCTTTTCTAAAAAAATTTTCAGTGATTTTTTTAAACAATAATTTTTAAGTAAAAGCGAGAATTTTTTAATAATATCTGAAGTGTAGATTTTTAATGTTTATAATTTTTTTAATGAATCTTTTTTAAGAACATTATTTTAGAGGCCTACTATAACAAATATTTTCAAAAAATATTATCTCTAAAATTCCAAAATTTATGTATTATCCACGTTATTTGTATTACCAACGTAGAAAGATATTGATCGTTTTTAGTAGGATAATTTTACATCCCATGAGAATCCCAAATATTAAATTAGAATTTCTAAATACCAAAATTCCCCAAATGCCCAAATTTTGAAAATATGTTAGGCTACTCCAAAAATCGGGATAAAATTCAAAAATTTTTAATGGATTTTTTGTAGAATGAGATCCCGAAATGCTGAATTCCAATCAAGTGGGTTGAAAACGTTCCCAAATTGTCGAATATTCGGAACCATTATAGGGGGCTTACCAAAAATGTAGATCAGTATAGATAATTTTAGTTAGAAGATTTGCTACGAAGAAGATTTGGTTGAAAATGTGCCAAATAATTTAAAATGCCGTATATTGGAAGGTATGGTTATGTGGAGGAGGGATACAGTAAACGTGGACCGATATGTAAAATCGGATCTCTTCTAAAATAGAAACCCACAATATAGTGGAATTTTATAGAATATTTGTGCAGAGACCCACATAACATAGACTTTTCAAGACCACAGACGACTTGACTTTTTTAGAGATCCAAGGAAATTTGCATGTTTTGAAATAATATTTTTTTTCAGTGGCTAACATATGTTTAGATTTCTCAAAGAATATTATTACAGACGTCGCATTATCGAAGGACCATTGACGTGAAATTAGAAGAACTAAAATATGTGATATATATCTAAATGTGAACCGACTTAGATCAATCCATAAACATGTCACTCTGTAACATATACTAAGCTCTTCATTTGGGTAGATAGAGATTGACAAAAGATTATGTCAATCGATTTAAAGTAAATCTCAATCGGACATTCGTGTGTTCCAATAAATATAAAGTCGGTGGAATATATGGGCTTTGTCTGCATTTCTACAAAAACCAATTACGTCATTCTATACTCAATTTGGTACGTTTTGGAAAATTTCGCGTCAATCTGGCAAAAATGAGGAGTTTGGGGCACCATTTATTTAAAATCGGATGACAATATTAATGGAAGGTATATCTAAACTGATTTCAATGAAACTTTTCACAGTTTATACTAATTTCAGCACGTTTTGTGCATATCGACCATATTTTGGGTCATTGATGCATCATCTACTGAAAATCGGAGAAAAATATATATAGAATCTATATCCAAATCTGAACCGATTCCGATTCAAAAAAAACTTGACATATGTTTCACTACACTAACCTAACATCGGACAAAACTATATACGGGAGCTATATGAAAATCTGAACGTAATTCAGTACGCTGTGCAACATTGTGTGGCAATCGGACAAACATTGGGTCTTTGATGCACCATTTACTTAAAATCGGAGGGAAATATATATAGGAGCTATATCTTAATCTGAGCTGATTGCAACGAAACTTGTCACAGGCTAGGTTATACTAATTTTAGTACGTTTTGTGCCGATCGGTCATATTTTGGGTCCTTATTTCAACACTTACTTAAAATCAGAGTAAAATATATAGGAGCTATATCCAAACCTAATCCGACTTTCACGAAAACTAACACACATCATTCTAAACTTAATATAGTACGCTATGCCAAATTCCGTGCACATCGAAATATATATATGGACTTTGGTACTCCATTTACATTAAATCGGACGAAAATATATAGGAGCTATATCTAAATCTAAACCGATTTTTCCCAATTTCTATAGGGTTCGTCATTGGGCCAAATAAATGAGTTGTGCCACATTTCATTCAATTCGGATCATAAATGCGACCTGTACTTTGTGTAAAATTTAACATGGACAGACAGACGGACGAACGAACCTGCATAAATCGACTCAGAAAGTGATTCTATGCATATTCTAAAAAGGAACCATGTGTCTATCTCGTTTCCATTTGCCTGTTACAAACATATGCACAAAGACATAATACCCTGTACCACAGTGTGGTGAAAGGTATACAAAAGTATACAGCTTGTTAAAAAAAAAACATTCGTTATTGAAAAACAAGTATTTTTAAAATGATCTCTTATTAGAAAACAAATATTATTTATACGCCATAGAACACAAATTTTGTCATTTTTCATACAAAAGTCGGGGTCCATTTGGGCCGCTAAATATTGACCGATCTTTATCAAAACAGGCATGCTTATTCTTTGGCCCGATCCCCTTCTCCATGCAAAAATTCGCGGTGTTTGGGCCATAATTGCGGCCTCTGGAGCGACCAGAAAATCAGACAAAAATAAAGTTTTTGGTCCATTTCATCCCCTAAATATTAACCGATCTTTACCAAAAACAATAGGGGTCTTCATTGGCCAGAACCCATCCTACATGCAAAATTTCGTGAAGATTGATCCATAACTGTGGCCTGTATCGTGTTTACAAATTATAATGGACAGACGGACGGACGGACACACATGTTTAGATCGACTCAGCTAGTCGAGATATGACGATCGGTATACTTAAAGGTGGGTCTAGGACCAATATTTCGCGGCGTTACAAACTTTTGGGGCTGCACAAAGCTATAATACCCTGACAACATAGTTGTGTAGGGTATAAAAATATTTTTAAACTTCAACCAAAAAAGTCAATTTCATGAAAAATTCAATTTTTGCTACTGATTCTCAACCTGTCTTAAAAATATTAAACAGATCATTGCAATTTTTTTTTTTTTTTTTTTTTTTTTTGAGAACAATAAACTATAGAACATGTTTCAGTTATTCTAAAATGTTCAGTTTACAAAAAAGTGACTATACCACATTACCAACCTGTACCACATTTGTATCACCTCTTCTAAAAGATTCCCGAAGTCGGCAACCTGTTTTATAATTGCAATATTTTAATAAATAAAATTATTTTATATGCATTTTTAATACACCACTGGTGGAAACATTCGATAATAATAATTTATTAAAGAATATAGCAGAAAAAATATTAAATACACAATTTTTGTTTAACTAAAATATGATTAGTCGGTATTATTGGAAGATGACATGCCGACTATTGGCACAATGGCAATATTTTACCTAATTATCATTTTTATCTTCTTTAATACAAATTAATTTAATAAATTTTTATTGCATCTAAGAGTAAACAAAATTTGGAAACATATGAACCTTTATACAATATAGTGAAAAAAAATGCTCTTGGGATGGTGAAACGTTTAAAATGTGAAAATCCTTAAAGTGCCGACTATTGGTGCACTTACCCTATATTAAAGCTTGATGAAAAAAAAAAAATTACAATTACAGTTTGACACATTCTTCTATTTTAAAATCTTAAACCAATCGGGACCGCCAAAATCTGAAAAGCTATGAAAATCCACCCCAAATCGACAAAATTTAAACCTGGTTTAGACAAAAAACTTAAATAATAACGCAAAACCCAGCTAGTTTTTTTTCTACCATCATAAGCTTTTAAATTTTGGCTGTCCCGATTGGTTCAAGATTTTAGGGCTGCACAGTCTTATTGGAAAAATAAGTTTTAGATGATTTCAAGCACTTGAGAAAAAAAATAAAATCACACTTACCTTGGAAAGTTGGTTTGAAGGTTTTCTTCACTTCTCCTCATCTCATTAAAGTTGATTGATGCATTCACGGCAAACGCAAATAATATTTGAAAGTTATTTTAGAAACAATTTTTCTTAAGAGTCTTTACAATTACTTCGTAATTCGATAAACGCACAAACGAACGACAAATGTACCATACCATACCGAACAAATCACTCGCGACGCAACCGTAAAACTCAATATTTATTACAAACACGAATTAATTGTTATTTCCCAAGTATTGTTTACATATAATATAGCGCTTTGTTGATGCATTGTCAACATTGTTTTCTAACACAATTATGCATGCATCCGTTTCTCTTATTTATTTTAATTTTTTTCGCCAAGTCGCTGCTGTTCAACAAAGCAAACGTTTTTTCAATAACACACGACGACACGTTCACACAAACAACCGACTGACCGACCGATAGATAGACACGATGAATTGGGCGACGAAGTTCTATTTGTTTTGTTGAACTCCCAATTGTCAATGTTTTGTTTTTGTATTGTCCAATTGAACCCTTTAACATTGATTAACTGCAATATCTACGCTCTTTTGTTCTCCCATATAAAAAAAACTGCAAGGCATTCCCTCTCTCACGTACGACACAAAGAAAGACACAGAAATATTTGGAAAACATGTAAAAAATGTTCTTGAAGAAATTGAAGTTTTTCTGGAACAACTCTAGTTTAGTAAAAACGATCAAATTTTTCTGAAATTTTTTCCAGAGGTAGGTATTTTTACCCTAATTATGGGGATATCTTCTTTTCTTGGGGACGTACCCGGTTACCCGGTTATTTGACCCGGAAGTTCGGGTACGGGTACCCGGTTATATCCGGTTCTACTGATCCGGTTAATATAATATGGGTATCATTTTAAAGGTTATAAAAATACCTTTCCATTGAGTGGTAATATGATGGGGTTATCTCAAACCATTTTGGGGATATAGTCAAAAAACTGGGTTTTGGTCCCCGATTTTTTTGAAAAACTCCCTAAAAGTCGAACTTTAAAATGATACCCATATTATATTAACCGGATCCGTAGAACCGGATATAACCGGGTACCCGTACCCGAACTTCCGGGTCAAATAACCGGGTAACCGGGTACGTCCCCCAAGAAAAAAAGATATCCCCATAATTAGGGTAAAAATACCTACCTCTGGAAAAATTTTCAGAAAAATCTGATCGTTTTTACTAAACTAGAGTTAAGCCGTTTTTCTTTTCAGTTTTAAAGTTTTCATTAATTGTCAATTGTTTGATATTGTTTTTTTTTACTTTTTTTTTATACACTTGCAAAATAATTAAGTTTCTGTTTCACTTTCACACCAAATAAACTCGCTTGGGAGACGTATGCGCAAATGTTTAAGGAAGATCGACATTTGAATGAGAAACTAATTGCATTTCTCACAAAATCCCAGTCCAACAAAGCAATGTTCTTTCACTTACACGACACATTCACACAAACAAACGACAAACACGACCGACCGATACGATTAGTTGGCGACGAAGTTCTTCTAATTGTTTGGTTAAACTCCCAATTGCAATTGCTTTGTTTTTGTATTGTCCAATTGGACTCTTTAACTTTGGTTGTCTCCGAGACCTTTGCTCTCCCATAAAAAACTGCAAGCCGTTGACGCTCTCAAGCTCGACACGAAAAAAAGAAACACACGGAAATAATTGGAAAACGAACGTATGCATTTTGTTTGATGGAATTTATGTTTTCTTTTTAATTTAAATGTTTACTTCAAATGTTAATTGTTTTACTTCACATTGTTGTCTTGTTTTTCATTGTTAACTATTGCCCAATTCATTTTAGTTTTAATTAAATTTCACCACAAATAAACTTTTTTTGTTAACTGCGCGAACCGTTCAACTTGTTGTTTCGGAGACGAATGTAAATGTTAAAGGAAGAAAGACAAGGTTGATGAGAAATTGACACTTGTTGGCAGAATAGTGTTGCCAATAGATCTCTAGATAAGAGAAGTCCTAATTTTATTATTGTTGTGATTTGATGATACGGACATTTAAAGATGAGAGTGGTAGGTAGTACACTTAGTAGGGAGATGTTCTAATTTTTGAGGTGAGTGTCCCTGTGAGTGCATCTTTGGCAAAAATGACCTTATTGGTGTAAAATAAAATGAATTTTGAAGCTTGGTTCTAGTTTCACATTAACATTTAGTATTTGCGGCGTTAATCTTCTACTAATGTGTAGGGTTAGAAAAAGTAATTGGATTTTTAAATTTGTTATAGGGTAACCGCACCTATTTCCGGCATGTAGCATGTAGTAGTCGTCACTTTTTTAATATAAAACTTAATAAATAAGAATAACGGTACAGCCAAACAAAACCTAATATATTTACATAAAATATACTCTCTCCTACATCTACCCAAGTTTTCAATATCGTGGGAAGGGTATTTGAGAAGTAGCCCAGCGGATTTTTTTGACGTCTTACAACTGATACCAAATACAATGTAGCAGCGATCCATCCGAAGCATGTATACAATTTCACAAAACGAATTGCCAGAAAATTGTCGGTACGAGCAATTTTTTTTCTTTCCATTTCTATTCCCCTTGCCCCTCTCTCCATCAAACAAAGACTTGCCGCAAGTAAACTCGCCTAATCTAAATTGAGACTTACTGCCGACATTTTTTTCTTTGGTCTGTTCCAATACTTTTTAATAGTAAAGCTAGTAAAAGGAAAACATTTAAAAATCGCTCTCAGAGTACAGAATAATTTGAAAAGTTCGGGAACGCAATTTTAGTAAATATCCCAAAATTAGAGGCAATACTTCAAAATCAACATAGCAGCCAATCAGACGTAGGCATTTCTGTTTACCATTTTTACTCGTGGGTGGGTTCAGGAACGGATTTCGAGTAAAAAGTTGCAAATCTTGTAAAATTAGTAGATTCTTTTAGGTTCTGGAACGGAACTCTTGTTAATCCTTTTAATTCTACGTAACAAAGGAAACATTATTTCACGTGTTAGATGCCATGTCAAAAAGTTTTTGCCCCCTCTTAAAAACAAATATAAAAACGGTTTTCGGAAACGTGGGCTATTTCCTTTCAATCCAGATAATGTGGATTACATGAAATGTGTCAACGACCATATGTAATGCAATTCGATTGAAAATTATCCTAAAGAGCAGTGTATAAATTCAGACATCGACGTAACTTTTTGTAAAATAAATTATATAGCTAAAACTTTGTAAAGACCTGGGATCAATGCAGGAATAATAATCGAATCTAAATATTGATTTCTTAAACGATGTTATATATATGTAATCGATACAAATGGAGATTTAGAATAAGAAAGCAATGACGTTTCTGCATAAATAACAAATGAAGATAATATGAAACTTGTTAAAACTGTCGATTGCACATTTGAGATTTCCACAATTCCCGACATGGTCCAAACTTCTTCTACTAGCACTATGACTGAAAGTAATAACCTGTTGAAACCTGTTCAGTCCCACTCTTCATATTCACGTTCAGATATTTTTCAAATAACCTATTATAAATCGAAAAAAATAAAAGCTGAAGGTATGCGAAGAAGAAAATTTGTGATTTAATCAATATCTAAATTCTATTCCCAACTCGATTTTGAAAAGAAAACCTAATATTCCAGACAATTTTTTTTTATAAAACATTAAAAATATTTCAAATGAAAAGAACGACTTGCTGAAGAAGTTCCTATTTTTTCTCACATTATAGTCCACAAGGTCGAAATGTATTTTGTCTTTGTTGACAAAATCATATTTTGTATAATTGTACCATAAGTCATAAAGTCCTTGAAAATATTCAGGTCTCGTAAAAGGCAATTTGAATTCACTTAAAATACAGTTTTACCATACCTGCATTTATTACAATAATCCCAATATACAGCCCTGTTAATGGTACTATTTTTACTCCACCACTCTCTTCAATAACTTCCATTATTGTTTTTGTAAACCTCTCACGATTAAAACACACATACAGTAATTATAAATTCTCCTAACAAGAGTAATTACTATTGGCAACACTATTCTGCCAACAACAAGTGTCAATCTCTAATTAACTTGCCATTCTTCCTTTAACATTTGCATTCGTCTCCGAAAAAAAACAAGTTGAAGGATTCGCTCAAGTGGAAGAAATTTATTTGGTGTGCAATGTAATTAGAAATATAATTGTTCAACATTTACACATGAATAAACAAATCAACAATATCAAATAAATAATTGACAATTAAATTTAACTTTCCAATTGAAAAGAAAACACATGCAAGTCTTCTAGAGGAGCTATGTTTTGTAATTTGTTCCCCTCCTCTTTTTTGTCCGATTGTGAGAGAGTGAGAATGGCTTGCAGTTTTTTTATACGAGAGCAAAAGTGCAAAGGCTACGGAGTTTATCAAAGTTAAATGAGTCCAATTGGTAAATGCAAAAACAAAACAATAACAATTTGGAGTTTAGCAAAACAAATAGAACTTCGTCGCCCATTAATCGTGTCTCCTCATCGGTCGGGCTGTCTGTCGGTGGTTTGTGTGAATGTGTCTCGTAGGTGAAAGAATATTCGATTTGTTGAAGTGGGATTTTGCCAACCAAAATGAAATTGAATAACTTACCATTGCTAACAGGGATGGAAAATTCAGTACAATAGTACTTTTTTCAGTACCTTTTTACCCAAAAATGTACCGTAGTACCCCCGTGATTATTTCAGTACCATTCCAATACTTCATTAAGCAATGACATATATATATATATATATATATTTTTTTTTTTTTTTGATTAGAATTTGTTATGGATTTACCGACAAAAGTATGCAGATAAAGATATTGATGTGATTGCAATATTTCTCTTGAAAATATGAACAGGTTTTCGACTGATAACTGTTCAGTTATGATTAAAATTACAAATGGATATGTTTGTCAGATACTCAATTTGGCATACTCTGCTATCTCCTAAGGTAGGCAAATTGATGATATTCCTAGTCGTCGTGTTTACTTCAATAATTTTAAGAGCACTTTGGAACTGAAATTCATGTTAGTTTGGGGTAGTGACATTAGTCAATAGCATACATATTCAAATGCAATCGAAAGAAGCAAGAATTCTCATATTATTACCATCAGAAAGATACACTAAGTGATATCTTGAAAATCGATCTTTATGAAACTGAATAAAATATTTTTTTTGTATTTTCTTGAAAAAAGTACCCTTTTATTAAAAAATGTACTCTTTTGGTACCTTTTCACATTTTTTATTTTCCATCCCTGATTGCTAACAGAAACGGATGCATGCACATTTGTGTTAGAAACAATGTTGACAATGCATTAAACAAATGAGAAGCGCTAAATCGAATGTGCACACTTTACTTGGGAAATAACCATTAATTCGTGTTCGTAATAAATATTAAGTTTTACGGTTGCGTCGCGAGTGATTTGTTCGGTACGGTGTGGTACATTTGTCGTTCGTTTGTGCTATTATCGAAGTAATTGTGAAAATTTTGTTTTTCAAATGACTGCCAAATATTATTTGCGGTAGCTGTGAATGCATCAACGAACTAAAATGAGATGAATAGAAACGACGATGTTCAAGGTATGTGTAATTTCACATTTTTCTGGCTTCAATTCCTACAAATTTTTAAATCGCCGAAATGTGTGTATTTTTTTCTAAGACTCAATAAAGGTGTGAATTTTTTTGAAAAATATTTTTTCAAAAGGTACATTGTTCAGGAACCCACATAGGCGTAGAAGTTTTAACAAATATTTTTCCAGGAACCCACAGAGGCGTGGAATTTTTAAAGAATATTTTTTTAAAGTCCTACAGAAGTGTCGATTTTTTAAAGAATATTTTTCTAGGATCTACAGAAGCTTGGATTTTTTAAAGAATATTCTTCAAGGACCTACTGAAACGTTGATTTTTTAAAGAATATTGTTCTAGGACCATTTTTTAAAGAATATTCAAGAACCTACAGAAGCATCGATTTTTTATGAATATGTTTCAGGGACCATTAAAAGGATTTTTAAAGAAATTTTTTTTCAGGTAGTGGATTTTTTACAGAAAAAATTTTCGGGGACCCACAGGGGCGTGAAGTTTTTGAAGAACATTTTTTTCAGGGAGTGGATTTAAAAAAAAAAATTTAAAGAACATTTTTTCAGGGCGTGGCTTTAAAAAAAATGTTGGGGATATTTTTTTTAAGGGTGTGGATATTTTAAAGAACATTTTTTCAGGGCGTGGGTTTTTAAAGGATATTTTTTAGGGCGTGGATTTTCTAAAGAATATTTTTTTCGGGGACCCAGAGGTATGGATTTGTTAAGGAATATATTTGTAGGGCGTGGATTTTTTAAAGAAAAAATTTTCAGGGAGAAAATGAGGGGAGCTTATTATGATAAAATTATGCTACCCATTTAAAATTTAGAATATTTTTTTCAGGACCCACAGAGGTGTGGATTTTTAAAAGAGGAATGACTTTTTTTAAATAATATTTTATCAGTGACACACAGAGGCATGGATTTTTTAAAAAATATTTTTTCTAAATGAAGGGAAAAATTAGGGGTGCTTATTATGGTAAAATTATGATATCCATTTAAAATTCTTAACAAAAATCGTATTTTCTTACGATTTAAACTTAAATTAATGTTTTTAACACCTTTTGAAAATTTAATGAGCATTTGGCCAGTAGCACAAACACAACCACACTCCACTATACCCAAAAAAATAATACGTTTTCATGAATAACTTGAAAACACACACATTTATGGCAATACACCTTAAATCCTTTGAGTCACACTCGTACACACACAGATTAGGAATATTCACCGGTTCCACTTTTCAATACTGATGATATAAACCCTTTTCGCTGGCAAGGGAGGAAAATGGGTGATTTTCATTCACTCCAACGCACTGAATGATGATGCTCATTTAAATAACAATTTTTAAAATATTCTAAATCCATATGTGTTCATATGTAGCATTTCATTGTTGTCTATATGTATGTTCGTCTGTCTGTCTGCCTGTCATGGTTTATGATAATCAGGGGAAAATTCGTTGAATTTGGTTATTCTTGGAGCATTCAAATGTGGTTACAATTTTCCACATAAACACATTTAAATGAGGAAACAAAAGTTTTTGTTTTTTGCTCATTTAATCTTAATTAAAAACCGGTTTCTGTGGGTAGTATCATTTTATTCTGTAGGAAGATCATGTTACTGAGGACTAGAAGTAATCAAGGGAAAGGATATACATACGTACATGGGTAGTTGTGTGGAAACAATAAATATTATTTATGACATCAAGTTGCTAGGAATATAGGATACGTTTTAGAATATATTACAATTGTATATATTAATGTATATTTGTTTAAACTCCAAATTGTTGGCTTCAAAATTATATAGTAAATTCATTCCATAAATGAAATACGTCGATTTGTGATACTATTCAGAATACAGTTCGATTATGCGGTTCCAGGAACATTTTTAAATTGATGAAGAAGAATATAATAGAGGACAGAGTAGAAGAACACTCAATGGGGGTTTCAAAGAGTTTAACATTCCTTAAAATTTTAATGTTGCCCCTGGGGATAGAGAAAAATAAACTCCCGGGCACCACAAGTGTTTCTCATGTTTCTAAATTATGCATTTTTTACAAATATATATTTTAAATATTTATTTTTTATAGGTGTATAATACTTTGTCGGAAGAGGGTTACACTCATGATAAAGTCAACCATTCCAATCACTTCGTTAATCCGAATACAAAACAGCATACCAACACCGGGGATATTTAAAATCATATCTATCAGAATAACTACATACAAGGCGTGGGTTTTTAAAATAATATTTTGTAAAGGACTCAATGTATGTGTGCATTTTTTAAGAAAAATGTTTCAGTTACCCACGGAGGCAAGGATTTTTTAAAGAATAATTTGTTGAGGACCCACAGAGGCAGGGATATATTGCAAGAACAAAAAGTACAAGAACTTACACCGCAACAGAAAGAAAATAGACTCAAAATAGGTAAATAGTTACTTCGCTTGGCCGAAAGTGGTGAACTGCCGAATTTGGTTTTTTTCCGATGAGAAAACATTCGGTATCCAGCAGTTTGTAAACAAACAAAATGATCGTGTTTACTTGTCAAACAGGTCAGTTGTAAATGTGCACCTCAGGTTGGCCACAAGAACTCAAACACCGGCCATGGTGATGGTGTGGGCCGCCATAACAGCCGATTGTCGTTCTCCGCTCGTATTAATCGACCATGGCATTGGAATAAATGCCGAATATTGTCGCGAAAATATTCTGGATAGTTTATTAAAGCTTTAGGCACGCAAACATTTTGGCCGCAGACCTTGGAAATTCCAACAGGACTCAGCACCATCGCATTCAGCACGCGCCACCCAAGAATGGTTACAAAATGAGGTGTCTCGCTTTATTTCCAGCGCACAAAAATCTGCGGATACCAGTCCGTTGGACTATTGTGTCTGGAGTATTTTGAAAAACAATTCCAAAGTGTCGATCACGTCAGGCAAGCGCTTCGCCGGGAAAATACGTGCCAAAGGTGACCAATTCTATTTCCGAAAATTTTCATTCAACAAAATTTAAAAAAACCAGTGATCGGAGCAGTATAGTCGGGCGGGGCCGACCATACGATACCCTACACAATTCTGCCGATTTTTATTCCGAGCCAGGGCAATATTTCGTGATAGTTGCACCCTCTTGCCGGATTAGAGGTCAACAGAACCTCTTCCTTACACTGACATATCTTCCGAATATTTCTAATATTCGGTACTTGTCCATATTCAATTCCCCATGGTCTGTGTTTTGATGTTCGGCTTATAATTTTGGCCTATAGATCGACTCGAAAACACAACAAATTTAGTTTTCGGTCCACTTCATCCCAAAATTATTATCTGATCATCACAGAACATATAGGCGTTGTCCTTGACCATAACTGGAACCTCATGGAAATTTCAAAGCAATCAGCCAGAGGGCGGACCCTCTGGTGTGGTAATGTGTTAATACATAATATCTGAATACGTAGACACCTGCAAATATTTAAGTGTAACTCCCACACCCGAGAACATACGACAATATAATTGGTATCAATTTAAAGGTCAACCGATCCGATGCAAAATTTCGTGAAGATTGGTCTATAACTGTGGCCTTTATCGTGTTTACAAATTATAATGGACAGACGGACGGACGGACACACATGTCTAGATGGACTCAGCTAGTCGAGATATGACGATCGGTATACTTAAAGGTGGGTCTAGGTCCAATATTTCGCGCCGTTACAAACTCTTGGGGCTGCACAAAGCTATAATACCCTGACAACATAGTTGTGTAGGGTATAAAAATGTAAAAATTATGGCGTTTGACTTTGTTCAGTTTTTATACCCTTCACCACACTGTGGTACAGGGTATTATGTCTTTGTGCATATGTTTGTAACAGGCAAAAATAATCGAGATAGACCCATGGTTCCCTTTGAGAATATATATAGAATCACTTTCTAAGTCGATTTATGCATGTCCGTCCGTCCGTCTGTCTGTCTGTCTGTCCATGTTAAATTGTAAACAAAGTACAGGTCGCATTTATGATCCGAATTGAATGAAATTTCGCATAGGTCACTTATTCGGCCCAAGGACGAACCCTATTGAAATTGGGAAAAATCGGTTCAGATTTAGATATAGCTCCCATATATATATTTAACCGATTTAATGTAAACGGTCCCTATATATATTTCGATTTGCACGAAATTTGGTACAGCCTAATCATTTAGGTCTAGAATGATGTCTGCCAAGTTTCGTAAAAATCGGTCCAGATTTAGATATAGCTCCCATATATAGTTTCGTCCGATTTCATGTAAATGGTGCCCCAAAGTCCCTATATATCTTTCGATTTGCACGAAATTTGGCTTAACGTACTGAATTAAGCCTAGAGTGATGTCTGCCAAGTTTCAAGAAAATCGGTCCAGATTTAGATATAGCTCCCATATATAGTTTTGTCCGATTTCATATAAAGGGTGCCCCAAAGTCCCTATATATCTTTTGATTTGCACGAAATTTGGAACAACGTACTGAATTAAGCCTAGAGTGATGTCTGCCATGTTTCGAGAAAATCGGTCCAGGTTTAGATATAGCTCCCATATATAGTTTCGTCCGATTTCATGTAAATGGTGCCCCAAAGTCCCTATATATCTTTCGATTTGCACGAAATTTGGCATACCGTACTGAAGTGAGCCTAGAATTATGTCTGCCAACTTTCATGAAAATCGGTCCTGATTTAGATATATCTCCCATATGTAGTTTCGTCCGATTTCATGTAAATGGTGCCCCAAAGTCCCTATATATCTTTCGATTTGCACGAAATTTGGTACAGCCTAATCATATATATTTTCGCCCGATTTCAAGTAAATTGGGCATCAAATTGCTCATGTTAGACAGATTGACATCAAACTTTGCACATCGTACAAAATTGAGCATAAAATTATATAGTTGCGTTTTCTAGAAGTACAGACATAGCCTGTTTGCAGTCGATTTACATACTTTATGGATAGATCTAGGTAGATTCACATTTAGATAAATATCACATATTTTATTTCATCCAATTTCATGCTAATAGTCCTGTTTAATATACCCATAGTGGTGAAGGGTATCATATAGTCGGCCCCGTCCGACTTTACTACTTTCCTTACTGGTTTTATCTCACCCTGTATGTATTTATATTCTTGATCAGAATAAACTTCTATTCTTTCGCTATGTCCGCCAGCCTTTGAAACCACAATATAGTTCTCAATATTTATGATAGATATTTATATTAGGTTGGGGAAAAATAAATCCATTTTTTATATGAACTATCGGACTTTATTTAATATGCTTCGGAATGTCCGATTTGGGTCAAATATGTACCGTTTTGTTGTATGATTTGTTGCCATTTTAAAGCAACCCACACTCAAAATTTCAAGCTTCTAGGAGCAACCGTTTTGGCGATGATCTGTCAGTCCTCATTCACTAAGCTCATAATATAATATATTAAGATAGTAAAGTTCGAAACTTAATTTTAGGTAAATTGTCCATTAAAACCATTTTTATACACCCAGCCTTATGGCTAATGAGGGTATATACACTTTGATACGGTTAAAATATGTTTCATCGAAATACTCATTTTAGACCCCATGTTTCTTTGGACCAAATCCGTTTAAGAAAATTTGGAGTCGATTTACACATGTCCGTCCGTTCGTATGTATGTCTGGCTGGCTGGTGCCCTCGATAACTCTCGAAGGCAGCAACCGATTCTATTCAAGCTTTGAATATCTTAATATTTCTTCTAAATATAGTTTAAGTTCGAAGATCGAGAATATAGGTCTACTTCTTCTGGTACCTTCCCCCGAAAATGGTCAAAATTGTGCTAAAAATTAATTTGATAAAATATGCAAACGGACTATCCGATTTTTATGAAACTTTGTACAGCATATTATCTTTACCAAGCCTAGATCAAGTTTGAAGATGGGACCCATTGGTCCAGACTTTCTGATACCTCCCCCAAAAAATGGTCAAAATTGTGCTAAAAATTAATTTGATAAAATATGCAAACGGACTATCCGATTTTTATGAAACTTTGTACAGGAAAATTGGACCCATTGGTTCACTCCTTCCAATACCTCCTTCACAAATGGTCAAAATTGTCAATATTATTGTCATATTATCTTTAACAATCCTAGACCATGTAGGAAAATTGGACCCATTGGTCCACTCCTTCTAGTACCTCCCCCCACAAAGGGTTCAAATTTTTAATATTTTTAAATCCAATATCAGGCGAACGGAATGTCCGATTTGAACCAAACATTGCACAACTTATATTTTTACGAAGTCTAGATTAAGTCCCAAAGTGGGACCCATTGGTTCACTCCTTCTGGTAACTATTCCACGAATGGTCAAAATGTTCAATATTTATAAATGCAATATCAACCGAATGGAATATCATATTTCAATCAAACCTTGCACAACCTATTATCCCAGTAGTCCACTCATTGCGGTGCCTCCCTGACAAATGGTAAATACTTTATAAAGTGTTATAAAAACATATAAAGCTAATAATACAATCTGTGTGTAATTCCGAAGACCCCCGCAAACCATAGGCTGGGGGTATATTATCTGTTTTTATACCCTCCACCATAGTATGGACCCTATAAAGTATATATATTCTTGATCAGCGTAAAATTTTATGACGATATAGATCGCCAAAATTTTGCATAGAGTCGTCTTTTGTCTGCGGGCAGGTCAAGTTCGAAGATGGGTCCACGTTTAGGCATAGCTCCTATATAAGGGTACTCCCAATTTTCGGTATTTTGGGGTTCTTGAGCGCGTTTTTCAACCGAATTTGCTGCAATTTGGTATTTTCTAGTCGTATAGGGTAACAAATCTCCATACCAAAAATTATTAATATTCGCCCCCTTTTTGGGGTAGTCCCCATATAACCCCCATTTTTAATTTAAAATAGTTATCTGAGTTGTTCCGTTTTTTGAGTTTGGTTCTAAGACTCTGTTGTAATCATTTCACCTCGGAGGATAGCGAGATAAAAAATTAGAACGTAAGGTTCGATAATGAATTATAGCCGACCTAGCCCCTGTGTGGAGGTTCCAGAAGGAGTGGACCGATATTCCCCATCTTCGAATTTGAACTAAGTTTGGAAGAAATAATAAGATGGGCAAAGTTTGGATTAAATTTTAAGTTACTGAAACAGATTTGGTCCAAAGAAACATGGGGTCTAGAACCAATATTTCGATGAGGCACATTTTCGCCATGTTAAAGTGTATAACCCTCTTTAGCCATAAGAATGAGGGTATAACTATTCATCGAAAATTTCTGAAATTTGTATTATGGTTTACTTTGTGGTTTACATAATCCATTTTTAGAAATGTCGGTATAGGTCCACTTTTTAGTATGTTCCCTATATTTTCATTTCTAGTACCTGTCAGTATATCTGTGGTGGTGGGTATCCAAAGTTCGGCCCGGCCGAACTTAACGCTTTTTCTCTTGTTAATATTATTTCTGTGGGAAACATTCAAATGAGTTACCTTCCACGAATATTATTCGAACCACACACTCCAATCACATGGACTAATGCGGATTTGTGACACTTTTTAAATCATAGATTTGTTATCTGAAATATTCATGTTTTATAATTTGAATTTAAATTATATTTTAAACATTTAATCGCCAAAAAGGTTGGATTATCAACAAATCGATAAAATATAAATCCTTTGAAATGTTAATTTCGGAAATTTGTTTTCAACTTGTTGCAGTTGTAAATAAATTTTTCGTTCGTATGTCATTGGAATAAATTTACATGAATATTTCGCCGATTTATCTTTTTTCTGTTTGTGGGCCTATAATAAATAAAACAGTATTAAAACATTGGTCAAAATATGTTTTAGATTATCATCACCATACGCTTACCAAAAAAAAAAAATGATAATACACATCTAAAACGTTATAACATCCTAGAAAAGGAACGAACAACCCTTTCCATTTCCGTTCACCCTTTTGCCGAGATATTATCGCCAACATAATCATTTTCATGTTCAGAAACACATTTAACCACCAATAATATTCAAATTAGAACTGAAACGAAAAAAAAAACACAAACTCTCCCCCAAAACTGGATGCTGTAACAATTTTTACATTTTGTGGGAAATTTTCAGTTCATGAACTTCATTTTACAGTTCGTCAATTTTTTGTGTGGGTGGCGGTTATATATTTGCATATAAATTGGTTTTCAATATTTCAAACAAAATAAAAAAGTGTTAATAACATTCTTATAATTGTAGAAATTATTATTTTGTCTGGAGGTTTTTTAGTCGTATGTCATAAAACTCTTTAATAAATTTGAAGTGTTACTTTTTGGGTTATTAGTGTAATTAAATTGGAAAACGTTTAAAGACCCTGAAAAATATTCTTTAAAAAATCCACGCCAGAGTCAGACCCTGAAAACGTTAAAAAAAATCCACGCCAGAGTCAGACCCTGAAAACTTTAAAAAATCCACGCCAGAGTCAGACCCTGAAAACTATTCTTTAAAAAATCCACGCCTGAGTTAGACCCTGAAAAAAATTCTTTAAAAAATCCACGCCTGAGTTAGACCCTGAAAAAAATTCTTTAAAAAATCCACGCCTGAGTTAGACCCTGAAAAAAATTCTTTAAAAAATCCACGCCTGAGTTAGACCCTGAAAAAAATTCTTTAAAAAATCCACGCCTGAGTTAGACCCTGAAAAAAATTCTTTAAAAAATCCACGCCTGAGTTAGACCCAGAAAAAAATTCTTTAAAAAATCCACGCCTGAGTTAGACCCTGAAAAAATTCTTTAAAAAATCCACGCCTGAGTTAGACCCTGAAAAAATTCTTTAAAAAAACCACGCCTGAGTTAGACCCTGAAAAAAATTCTTTAAAAAACCACGCCTGAGTTAGACCCTGAAAAAAAATATTTAAAAAATCCACGCCTGAGTTAGACCCTGAAAAAAAATATTTAAAAAATCCACGCCTGAGTTAGATTCTGAAAAAAATTCTTTCAAAAATCCACGCCTGAGTTAGATTCTGAAAAAAATTCTTTCAAAAATCCACGCCTGAGTTAGACCCTGAAAAAAATTCTTTAAAAAATCCACGCCAGAGTTAGATTCTGAAAAAAATTCTTTAAAAAATCCACGCCAGAGTTAGATTCTGAAAAAAATTCTTTAAAAAATCCACGCCTGAGTTAGACCCTGAAAAAAATTCTTTAAAAAATCCACGCCTGAGTTAGACCCTGAAAAAAATTCTTTAAAAAATCCACGCCGGAGTAGACCCTGAAAAAAATTCTTTAAAAAATCCACGCCTGAGTTAGACCCTGAAAAAAATTCTTTAAAAAATCCACGCCTGAGTTAGACCCTGAAAAAAATTCTTTAAAAAATCCACGCCTGAGTTAGACCCAGAAAAAAATTCTTTAAAAAATCCACGCCTGAGTTAGACCCTGAAAAAAAAATTCTTTAAAAAATCCACGCCTGAGTTAGACCCTGAAAAAATTCTTTAAAAAAACCACGCCTGAGTTAGACCCTGAAAAAAATTCTTTAAAAAACCACGCCTGAGTTAGACCCTGAAAAAAAATATTTAAAAAATCCACGCCTGAGTTAGATTCTGAAAAAAATTCTTTCAAAAATCCACGCCTGAGTTAGACCCTGAAAAAAATTCTTTAAAAAATCCACGCCTGAGTTAGACCCTGAAAACTATTCTTTAAAAAATCCACGCCTGAGTTGTTAAGTCCTTGAAAAAATATTTTTAAAAAATCCACGCCTGAGTTAGACCTTGAAGAAAATTCTTTAAAAAATCCACGCCTTATGTTCTTGAAGTCCTTGAAGAAAATTCTTTAAAAAATCCACGCCTGAGTTAGACCCTGTAAAATATTCGTATAAAAATCCGTATTCTCTAAAATCCACGCCTTGTTTGAGTCTCTGAAAATATATATTTCAAAAATATATATCTATATTATATCCTTTCTAACATGTCCTCTTGGACTTTTGTACAATTGCCTTGGAGTCCATTTGAACATTTATTAATAGCCAATATCGAATAATATTAATGACTCCATATAAATAATAATTTTTATTTCCTTCCCATTTTATTACTTCCATTTATTGATTCCGGTCGCTATTCATAAACTTAAATAATCGCACATTAAAGTAAAATTTTTTGGGACTTCCTTGTTCTGTGTGTATGTGTATCACACATACACAACCACCCCTCCCCCTGACACTATGTAATCATAATAAGTATTTCATTGCTTTTGGCGTCTATGAAATGTTAGATGATTTCGATTCAATGGTTTAGGAGGGTGGTACATGGTCCTTTCCTTCCTTCAGCGTTTGTCCTCTGCGTGAATGTATGTGTGTGCGCGCTCTAACGCAAAGTAATAATTAAAATCATAATTTTCGGCATTTAAGACCTTGTAATTATTTTTGACATTGTTCAAATATAATTTTCACAAAAGTATGTATCTATGTGGTGCGGATGGGGACGAAGGCTTTGTTTTGGCATAATGCCATTCATTTCCAGGATTCGCTGTGACCAACCTTTCTTTCTTTTGGAAAGCAAATTTCCATTTACATTTACTTAGGAATTGTAACCAAAAACCTCATTACAAGGCGTATTCTTGTTGTTTTGTGTTGTTGTTGTTGTTTTGTGTTGTTGTTTTTGTTCTTGTTTCAAATTTTATTTAATTCCCATTTTTTAGTTTTCATCGTCATTATGGCCATTACAATACGAAGTTGTAGTAATTTTAAACCAAACAATCAATAAAGCATAACGGAATTTCAAAATTAATGGAGAATTTGGAAAAACATTAGGAACATTAAAGCCAATGCGGATTTTAATAAGGTTTCCAAAATGTCCTTTAATTAAAAATTTAATAAATGGCATAATTCAAAATAAAAAGGGTCAAATACAATCATCAGAACATGGCGTGGATTTTTCAGGGACGACAATAGACGTATATTTGTTACAAAATATCTTATCAGATACTTCTATAGTGGTGGATTTTTGAAGCATATGTTATTAGGTCCACTATATGGATTGATTTAAAAATATATTTTTTGTTAGGAGGGCATAAAAGGAATATTTTTTTGAGGCCCATACAAGGCTTGTATGTTTAAGGAATATTTTTTTTTCAAAACCCACTATATGCATGAATTTTTAATAAAAATTTCAAGGGACTCTAATAATTCCTACATTTTCTGGGACCTGTGTAAAGCTGTTTTTTAGAGAATTTTTTCCAGAGAACACCATAGTGCTGAATTTTCAAAAAAAAGAGGTACCAGAGGAGGTACCAGAAGGAGTGGACCGATATTCCCCATCTTCGAACATAAACTAAGTTTGGAAGAAATATTAAGATGTGCAATGTTTGAAAATAGGGTGCCTCTTCATAGGAATCAATAGGTCTACTCCTATAAGATCCCTCCTACAGGTGATCTTGTTAAAGGATACCAGGAAATCTTCTTAATGAATGGGTTTCCTTAATAAAGACTGGTGGGTATTTTTATTTATAACAAGTTATTTATCTCATAAAAGTGCAGGACATTTCGCAAAATTTGAGGATTTTTTATAGAATATCTGGAGTTTTAGATATCGAATGCCAGATGTTGTTCTAATAATAAATTAGGTAGTTATCTTATTATAGGCCATTAAGTCTTATTGAAAAATTCCAAACACCCTCCACCACTCACCCAAAATATAAAGACTCGTTTACCCTGTAAGAACTATTAAATTATACGCACTTAGGTTAGACAATGATCCGAGGACCATAAAAAAATAACAAATAAAAAAATTCAGGCAATGTAAAAATATTGACCCGTTACGATTTTTAAAGAACTAGTTTGCTGAATTTAGTTTTAAATGGGCTGTGTTAGAGGATTCTCTTCTGAATTCATTGCCAGATTAGTTGAATTGAAAAATTAGTAAATTCAGCTAAGCGGAATTACTATTTTCTTATGGAAAAGCAAATTCAGAATAGATACAGATTACTGCATAAAAACTAAATTCAGCTTAGCTAAATTTAAAAATTGTAATTCAATTCATCTAAACTAAGATACATTTAAAATCTTTATACATAACCTATTTAGCCATGCTGAATTGGATAAGTAATACCGTAATTCATATTCAGCTAAGCGGAATTTGAATTTTATGACGTAAAATGAAGATTTTTTTTATAAAAACTCAATTCATCTAAGCTAAATTTAAAAATGTTTACTGATAATTCAATTCAGCTAAGCTGAATTACGATCAAAATATTATTTAGACCACCTGCTTTGTAAAAATATACATTTAGTACATATTCAGCTAGGCTACATTTGAAATTCTTAATATATAACCTATTTAGCCGTGCTGAATTGAAGAAATAATATTGTAATTCATATTCAGCTAAGCTGAATTTCAATTCTATAACGTACACTGAAAAATTACTGTATGAAAACTCTATTAAGCTGAGCTGAATACATACATTTTAACTTTAAACTGAATTCAGCTAAGATAGATTTTCAAAAGTAATTTGTTTACAAACTAATATAAATTATATAACTATATATTAAATTATGTAACTATCAACTAGTACATATTCAGCTAAGTTAAATTTAAAATTCTTAATTATCTTGCTGAATTGAAAGAAAATAATACTATAATTCATATTCAGCCGAGCTGAATTTGAATATATGTGTGTTCTTTTCTAAAAGTCGCAAATTTAGCTCAGCTGAATTGAAGTATTATTATAGAAAGCAAAATGTTATTGTGGTGAAACAAATAAATATTTGCCAAAACTTTATTTACCACAGAGGAATTGAAAAAATCCTACTAAGAAAACTAAATTAGGAATTGAAAAATTCTTTCTAAAAGCTCTATTCAGTAGAAATGAATTGCAAATTTCAAATTGAAAATTAAATTCAGTTACGCTGAATTGAAGAATTCTTGCAGAAAACCATATGCAGATGAGATACATTTTAAATTTTTTACCGAAAAATCAATTCGGCTTTGATGAATTTCAGAAACACACATTTTTAAGCCTGCAGATTTAAAGAAAACTTAAGGTATTCCATATTCAGCTAGGTTGAATTTAAATTTTTATACAAAAAACGATTATAGCCTTGCTGAATTGAAAAAAATATAATTTGAAGGTATATTGAGCTATGCTGAATTTGGATTTAATAACATAATTTATATAATTTACATCTAAAATGTTGGTTTTGTTGTAAAAATGTGAATTCAGCTGAATTGCATTATTATTACAAAAAACTCAAATCAGCTGAGCTGAATTCTAATACTTTCGCATGATGTAGAATATGAGCCAAGAGTATTATAGTATTATTCTAGGTAACATGATTAAGCTTGGCTGAATTTAAAATTTGATTCATAAATTTGAATTCAGCCTAGCAGAATATATTTATTTTTCGTCTAAAAATGAAAATTTTCCAACTGAATTCATGTTTTATTAAGGAAAAACTAAATTCAGCTAAGCTGAATTACACTATGCTTACGGCAAACTTAAGTCAGCCTAGCTGAATTGCAATATTTGTACATAATATTGAATATAAGTGAATAAAATAGTATCGTTTTTCTAGAAAAATTATTTTGGCTAAGCTGAATTTAGGAATTTTTTAAAATATGTCAATTCAGCAAAGTTAAATATAATCATTTATGTCCCAAAATCAATAAGTGTTAGCTGAATGTAAGTTTTATAAAAGAAAAGTGTTATTCAGCTAAGCTGTATTCAACTGTTTTTGGAAAAGATTTTTGTTAAATATTCCCAAAAAAATCGTGTTAATTTTGTTGTCAGTTCCTCTATGATTCTCCAAGAAAAATATGTTCGACTATTTAATTTTACAATTTGTTTTCTGCGAAAAAGTCACACAAATTGCCAGCATTTGCAGTCCTTAACCACACCTCCAATTACATGAATAGTTAATCCAAACCATCATTAATAACAGAATAACATTTGTCTCATATAAATGTTACAATCTAGAACGTTATATTTAGTCTATCCCTCATATTATTCTTTAATAACTACAGCTTTATCGTGTCCTTGTTTTATGCTCAATCCTTAATATTCATGCTTGCAAGAAATGCAATAATTTCATATTTATATATTGGTATTGCTGACTGACTGGACTGACTAAATGAAGGACTGTTGATTTGTTTGATGGTTTTGCTTTGTCCATGAGCCAGTCTCTCTCACAATCTCTCAATTACATTCATTAACATTTAATGAAACAAATACCAATTTAACTTTGTCCATCATCATCATTATTGTTGGTGTCATCAGCCTAATCAACAACTATAGCAGCAAAAACAACAACAACAACAAAAATAAGTAATGACAATTACAGAGTGTTGTCGGACCAGGACCAATGCAAAAACAACAAAAAAACTGTCACAAAGAACTTATTACAATTTACACACACACACACACACACAAATGTGCACGCACATAAGAAAATTACAACTAAAGTAGTGAAAAGGATCTGCTGTGGCCGCTTGTTGTGGACCAAGTGGTCACGACAACCATCCACACGAAATGTAAGGGAAGTCAGGAGAGTGAAAGAGAGGGAGACGGGAAAAAAGGTCAACGAAAATAATAAATGTTGCTAACATTACGAAAATTATTATGATTATGGACAGACATTAATAAACACAAGTGTTTTAACAGCAACGGCAACAACAACAACGGGAGGAATCCATGTGTTGAAGGATACTTTTTTTTCTGTGGTCATTCAACAGGATCAAGGGAATAAAATTCGCACACACACTCTGACACAAACAGACATAACACAATTCGTGCGTATGAATTGAGAAGTATGACCATGAAAAAGGGACCTGGCTGGCTGGCACTTGTTGGCATATCACACTTCCCAAATACGGGAAAAGGACATTTATTTCATTTCTACATCCTTGCAATTGGCACGAAAGATGACAAGGAAGATGGTGAGGAGTGGGGAGCTACATTAAGGAAGGAAATCATGAAATTGCTTGTAGTTAATAAATTTCAGTCAGAATTCTGTAATCTGTCTGCAGCCATGAATTTTCGGCAAAATGGTTATCATTTCCCAAACAGACAAAACCGTTTTGGGTGTTTCAGTTTTCCTAAACTTAGTCAAAAGGGAGAAAATGTAATGAAAGGTTTTGACCAATTTGCCAAATAAAAAGTTATCTCGTGTGTTTCTTTTGATGTCCAAAACGAAACGTAACAAACTTTGGCGAAAATTTATTACTTCCCTGGTCTTTAATGAAATGCTGGGACTTTTGTTTGATTTTATTCTTGGCCATAAAATGAAGAACAATGAATGGAATTTTTTTCACACTTTCATAAATGCAATCGTTTTTATTGTTGATGACTTCTGCCAGTTATGGATTTATGACAGCAAGATTAGAAACGAAATGTTGAGGGCATCAATTTTTGCAATGGTGGTTTTTTTTAAGGAATATACTTAGAAGGACCTCCTTAGGCGTACATTTTTAAATAATACTTTTTTCAAGGACCTCCTAAGGCGAGAATTTTTAAAGAATATTTTTTTTCAAGGACCTCCTTAGGGGAGGATTTTTAAAGAATATTTTTAGGGACCTCCTTAGGCGTGGATTATTAAAGAATATTTTTTCAATGACCTCCTTAGGCGTGGATTATTAAAGAATATGATTTCAAGGACCTCCTTGGGCGTGGATTTTTAGAGAATATTTTTTTTCAAGTACCTCCATAGGCGTGGATTTTTTAAAGAATATTTTTTGAAGGACCTCCGTAACCGTGGATTTTTAAAGAATATTTTTTCAAGGACCTCCTTAGGCGTGGATTTTTAAAGAATGTTTTTTTCAAGGTCTTCCTAAGGCGTGTCGCTTTATAAAGAATATTTTTTCATGGATCTATTTAGGCGTCGAGGTTTAAAGAATATTTTTTCATGGACCTCTTTAGGTATGGATTTTTAAAGAATATTTTTTTAAGGACCTCTTTAGGTATGGATTTTTAAAGAATATTTTTGCAAGGACCTCTTTAGGTATGGATTTTTAAAGAATAATCTTTTTCAAGGACCTCCTTACTCATGGATTTTTAAAGAATATTATTTTTCAAGGACCTCCTTAGGCATGGATTTTTAAACAATATTTTTTTCAAGGACCTCCTTAGGCATGGATTTTTATACAATATTTTTTTTCAAGGACATCCTTAGACGTGGATTTTTAAAGAATGTTTTTTCAAGGTCTTCCTAAGGCGTGTCGCTTTTTAAAGAATATTTTTTCATGGACCTATTTAGGCGTCGAGGTTTAAAGACAATTTTTTCAAGGACCTCCTTAGGCATGGATTTTTAAAGAATATTCTTTTTCAAGGACCTCCTTAGGCATGGATTTTTAAACAATATTTTTTTCAAGGACCTCCTTAGGCATGGATTTTTAAACAATATTTTTTTCAAGGACCTCCTTAGACGTGGATTTTTAAAGAATGTTTTTTTCAAGGTTTTCCTAAGGCGTGTCGCTTTTTAAAGAATATTTTTTCATGGACCTATTTAGGCGTCGAGGTTTAAAGACTATTTTTTCAAGGACCTCCTTAGGCATGTATTTTTAAAGAATATTCTTTTTCGAGGACCTCTTTAGGTATGGATTATTAAAGAATATTTCTTCAAGGACCTCCTTGGGCGTGGATTTTTAAAGACTATTTTTTCAAGTTCCTCCATAGGCGTGGATTTTTTAAAGAATATTTTTTCAAGGACCTCCATAGGCGTGGATTTTTAAAGAATGTTTTTTTCAAGGTCTTCCTAAGGCGTGTCGCTTTTTAAAGAATATTTTTTCATGGACCTATTTAGGCGTCGAGGTTGAAAGACTATTTTTTCAAGGACCTCCTTAGGCATGTATTTTTAAAGAATATTCTTTTTCGAGGACCTCTTTAAGTATGGATTATTAAAGAATATTTCTTCAAGGACCTCCTTGGGCGTGGATTTTTAAAGACTATTTTTTCAAGTTCCTCCATTGGCGTGGATTTTTAAAGAATGTTTTTTTCAAGGTCTTCCTAAGGCGTGTCGCTTTTTAAAGAATACTTTTCCATGGATTTTTAAAGAATATTCTTTTTCAAGGACCTCCTTAGGCATGGATTTTTAAACAATATTTTTTTCAAGGACCTCCTTAGGCATGGATTTTTAAACAATATTTTTTTTCAAGGACCTCCTTAGACGTGAATTTTTAAAGAATATTTTTTCACGCCTCTTTAGGCGTGGATTTTCAAAGAATATTTTTTCCAATGGATTTTCAAGAATATTTTTTTTAAGGAAATCTTTTTTTAATAATATTTTTTCCAAGGGCCTCTTTAGGCGTGGATTTTCAAAGAATACTTTCATCAAGGAATAATTTTTTTAAAGAATATTTTCTTTTATGTTAAGGGCTAAAAATAGGCATGGTTTTTTAAGGAATACATTTTAAATTGACTTAAAGCAGGCGTGGATTTTGAAGAAGATTTTCTTTCAGGGGCTCAAAGCTAGCGTGGATTTTTAGGGATTTTTTTTTTAGAATTTGTTTAGAGGCTCAAAGCAGGCGCGGATTTTTTTAATAACTTTTTTTAGGGTCTCAAAGCAGACGTGGACTTTTTTAAGAAATTTTTTAGGGTCCCAAAGCAGGCGTGGATTTTTTAAAAATATTTTTTAAGGGGGCTCAAAGCTGGTGTGGGTTTTTACCAATATTTTTTTTCAGAGACGAATAAAATTCGGCTAAAAAGGAAATCATTTCATTTTATCCACATTTCTCCCCTTTCCCTTTACCCTACACAAAAAAAAATCTCACAATGTCTATTGAAAAGCCATAAAATTCGTTCTACCAGAATATCATAATAATATTTTTACATTGATACCAATCATCCTTAGAGCCTTACAAAAGAAAAAAATCGCAAAAAACGGAACTAAAATATTTATGTTCCGTTTGGTTTAATTTTCGATTTATATTTTGTGGATGGCTGTTCGAAAAATAGAAACCCAAAGTGAGCTTATCATCCCCCTCAGTCGTTTCATGGCCATGGTATGCCGCATTATTAGTATTATATATTTTTTTCAGATATTATTTTTGTCTATTTTACATTCGATTTCATGCTGGGTGTCCTTGCTGTGTTCATGTATGTGTTGGGTGAGTTCCTTTTTATCCCATCTCCCCTCTAAATCTGAATGTTGTTGTGCAAAGCATGTCAACGGAAGAGGAAAACAATTTAATGGTTGATGCTGATACATGCAACGCAAAAGGTTAGAAAGGGGGGGATGGAGCGGGGTGGATGGGTGCAGAATGAATGGCCGTGGTATGAATGCTATGCTCGCGATACATTCGTAATTGTTTGTATTTAACTTTGCTCTTTTTGTCGGTATGTCGGCCTGTCTGCCTGTTGGTTGGTGGGGGGATTAGCATATGCGTAACCTCCATTATGTTGATAAAACATTGGATTTCAATGGAGTTGCTATTTTTTCGTTATTGCCAAGGAAGGGAAGTCATTTCCATATGTTGAGCGTATGTTAAGTAAAATATGTCGTGCTTGTTGTTGGTGTTTTTTAGATAAGAAGTATTTTTTTAATCGACCAAATATGTTACAATTCAATGAAAATCATGCATTCCATTTTTTGTTGAGTTAGATATGAGGTTTCGATTAAAAACAAATATTTTTGTTATCTATTTTTAAACTGTTCATATTTCAAGAAATGTAGAGAAGAATAAGGATGTATATTGGAAAAGCATATAATTGTATTTAATGATTTAAAATATTCAGCTGCCAATAATGTAACATATTTAGCGACAATGGTTTAGCAATATGATTTAATGCTATGTTCCGACCTATGGGTCATTTTCGTTTCCACACCTTGTATGGGTCCTTTACATTCCATATAAATATATAAAGTATAAAGGATATATTTTTTGAAACATTAAGCGCTTGTTTGGATGACTTCCTTGAAAAAAATATTTATTACAAAATCCTCGCCTTGCAGGCGCTTTCTATATTATTCCTTATCCACGCCTAAGGAGGTCTTTAAAAAAAATATTCTTTAAAAATCCACGCCTAAGGAGGTTTTTGAAAAAAATATTGTTTAAAAAATCGAACATTGCGAGCGATGACAGCCACCTTTGAACAGATTGAAATGGAGTCTGCCAAAGTGGGTCTGGCAGTAAACGGCGAGAAGACCAAGCTGATGGTATCAACGCGCACGACGTCCAGTAGACTCGGACCAACTGTGGAACTTGAGAACTACAGCTTCGAGGTAGGTATATACCTTGGTAAATAAAACGAATGACATCAGTTTTGAAATTCGGAGAAGGATTGTGATGACCAACAGATGCTACTATGGTCTAAGTAAGCAGTTTAGAAACAAGGCCATCTCCCGCCAGACCAAACTCACACTTTACAAGACGCTGATATTACCCGTGCTATTATGTTTAAAAAATCTTATATCTTGAAAAAAAATCTTTAAAAAATCCACGTCATTGAAAAAAAATCTTTAAAAAATCCACGCCAATCGTATACCTTGAAAAAATATTCTTTAAAAAATCCACGTCAATGAAAAAAATCTTTAAAAAATCCACGCCAATCGTATACCTTGAAAAAATATTCTTTAAAAAATCCACGCCAATCGTATACCTTAAAGATCTACGGGCTGATCTGCGTCGACGGAAATATTCTTTAAAAAATCCACGTCAATCGAATGAACCACGAGCTTTACCAAATATACGCGGACATCGACATAGTAAGTATTGAGCTGCAGCGACTACGGTGGCCATGTATTCTTTTAAAAATCCAAGCCAATCAAAAGGCATATCAAAAAATCCACGCCTAATGATGGTTCCACGCCAATCGGAAAAAATATTCTTTAAAAAATCCACGAATTAGATGGAAAGACCAACATCTTGGAAAAATCGTGAGGTCTTTGAACCAAAAAATCCACGCCAATCGTGGATTTCTTTAACAAAATCCGACCAACGCGCTTGAAAAAATTTTTTAAAAAATCCGCTCGGCTTATGGAACAACCGTTCTGTAAAAAATATTCTTTAAAAAATCCACGTAAGTAAAATCCACGTCTTTGAAAAAATGTTCTTTAAAAAATCCATGTCTTTGAAAAAATATTCTTTACAAAATCCACGTCTTTGAACGAAAATTCTTTTAATTCTTTAGACCTTGAAAAAAAATCTTTAAAAAATCCACGCCTAAGGAGGTCCTTGAACAAATCTTCTTTAAAAAAACCGCGCCTAAGGAGGTCCTTGAACAAATCTTCTTTAAAAAATCCACGCCTAAGGAGGTCCTTGAACAAATCTTCTTTAAAAAATCCACGCCTAAGGAGGTCCTTGAACAAATCTTCTTTAAAAAATCCGCACCAATCGTAGACCTTGAAAAAATATTCTTTAAAAAATCCACGCCAATCGTAGACCTTGAAAAAATATTCTTTAAAAAATCCACGCCAATCGTAGACCTTGAAAAAATATTCTTTAAAAAATCCACGCCTAAGGAGGTCCTTGAACAAATATTCTTTAAAAAATCCACGCCTAAGGAGGTCCTTGAACAAATCTTCTTTAAAAAAATCCAAGCCTAAGGAGGTCCTTGAATAAATATTCTTTAAAGAAGGTCCTTGAACAAATATTCTTTAAATGACGTCCTTGAACAA
Source organism: Musca vetustissima (assembly GCF_032173495.1). Taxonomy (NCBI): domain Eukaryota; kingdom Metazoa; phylum Arthropoda; class Insecta; order Diptera; family Muscidae; genus Musca; species Musca vetustissima. The sequence goes on along the minus strand of NW_026885337.1, from coordinate 13,568 downwards.
ATATTCTTTGCAAAAATATTCTTTAAAAAATCCACGCCTAAGAAGGTGTTTGAAAAAATATTCTTTAAAAAATCCAAGCCTAAGGAGTTCCTTGAATAAATATTCTTTAAAAAATCCACGCCTAAGGAGGTCCTTGAACAAATATTGTTAAACAAATCCAAGCCTAAGGCCGTCTTGGAAAAAATCTAGGCCTAAGGAGGTCTTAAAAACATTACGCCTTAGGAAGTCCTTGAAAAAAATATTCTCTAAAAAAACCACTCCTTTGCAAAAATATTTTTTTTAAGTCCACTCCAATCGTAGCCCTTAAAAAAGTATTCTATAACAACCAAAGTATTCTATAACAAAAAAATCTTTAAGAAATCCAGGCCTATAGCAGACCTGGAAAATATTCTTTAAAAAATACCGGACTGCAGTAGGTCTGGAAATATTATTGTAACAATACTCTACAAGAGAAGACTTTGAAAAAATATACTTTAAAAATCCTCGCCAAGGGAAGACTTTGTAGTAGACCTGGTAACATATATTTTTTTAAAAAATCCACGACTACAGTAGACCTGAAAGAAAATTCCTCAAAAAAGATAGGTCTATTTTATTTTTTTATTAACTTTGAAAACAAATATTCCTCTTATCGCTTTGTATGCATTCAGCCGTTTATTTATTTCAATATTTGTTGCCTATCCTAAGGCGTCGTTTATTATTTACTGCATAGAAAAAATGGAAGTGGCGCATTTTTATGAATTTTATCTGGAAAGCAATAACAAATATGCTAGCATTTTTGTATATCTATATCTACCCTGTTCCAAATCTTATACCCCTGGCATAAAAAAACAGATCAATAGTCATGACCAAAAGCACACGAAAAAATAATAATAACAAAAATCAATGACTTGGAAATGCCCAGCATTAATATTTTCCCCTCCCCAACTTCCATCATTCAGTGGGAGGATGGCATTTCCCCATTACGTTTTTTTTTTTTTGCTTTTTTTAGTATTTATTTGCTGTTCGCATTTTTCTTTCTTCCGTTTTGTTTGTTTCATTTTTGAATCAGAAATTCGATTATGATTTTTGTTTGTTGTTTTCATTTCAGGAGCATTTCTCTGTTGTTGTTCATTCAATTCCAATTTTACAATTTTTAATTTAGCATGAAATGAAAAAAATTGGAATTTCAAATATTGCTAATCGTCAGAGGATTTTGCCAGTGTAAAATCGTTTTTTCCTTGAGATATCAATTTATAGTTATTGCATACTTTTGGGGGTAATGCGTTTGGATTATTGGGCATACTTTTTGGGAAGCTATAGGAATAAATATTGGGATATCACATATGAGGATATGAAAATGGACTGATTGCATAGGAAATATTTTGGAGAGTTAAATATGCTGGACAAAATCAGGAGTTGAAACCCCCATTACAGAATGTTTTCATAGCGTAAAAGTATATTTATTGCATACTTTTGGGATTTTGGATAAATAAAATTACTTCTGGTGAGCCTAACAAATAAATACTGGGTTACTAAATATGAGGATAATTCTGCGATGAATTGAAGATTTTCGAAACTTTTTATTTGGGAAAAATCGGGAGTTGAAAACCCCGACACGGAAAATTTTCTGGAGAAATCATATTATATTTATTGCTTACTCTTGGGGTTTGGATCATTGTGCATACTTATTTTGAACCACACAAATAAAAATTGGGTTATATCATAAGACGATAATTCGCTATTGGATTAGTACCATTGGAAAGCTTTTCAAGAGTTCGTTTTACGGAAAAATCGGTAGTTTAAATGGATATACCATGTGACGGTTCGCTTCTCACAACATGACCTAGCCAACGTAGTCGCTGCAGCTCTAGTACAACTCATGGTTCATTCGACGGCGATATTTACCAACAACGCAGATCGGCCCATAGATTTTTCGGAGAATTTTTCTCTCAAACACTGCAGGAGCTGCCCCATCTGCTTGCGCAAGTACCCGTGCTTCAGATCCATATAACAGCACGGGTAGTATCAGCGTCTTGTAGAGTATGAGTTTGGTCTGGCGGGAAGTGGCCTTGCTTTTGAGTTGTTTGCTCAGACTATAGTAGAATCTGTTGGTCATCACTATCCTTCTCCGAATTTCAAAACTGATGTCATTCGTTTTTTTTATGGCGGTACCAAGGTATATAAAATCTTTGACTACCTCGAAGCTGTAGTTCTCAAGTTCCACAGTTGGCCCGAGTCTACTGGACGTCTTGCGCTTTGATACCATCAGCTTGGTCTTCTCGCCATTTACTGCCAGACCCACTTTGGCAGACTCCTTTTCAATTTGTTCAAAGGTAGCTGTTACCGCTCTCAGTGTTCGATCCATTATGTCGATGTCATCGGCGTAGGCGAGTAACATGTGTCTCTCGTATGACCTTTTCCAGCAGGATGTTAAAAAGGTCACACGACAAACTGTCATCTTGTCTGAATCATCGTTCGGTATTAAAGGGCTCCGAGAGGTCCTTTCCGACTTTAAATGCTGAACTTGTGCCACTTAAAGTTATCCTGCATAGTCATATTAATTTTACAGGAATGCCAAACACAGACATGGCTTTATACACCTCTGAACGGATAGGGCTGTCGAATGCGGTTTTATAGTCGACGAATAGGTGAAATGTGTCGATGTGTGTTTCTTGGGTTTTCCAGGATTTGGCACAGAATGAAAATTTGGTCAATGGTGGATTTGTCAGGTCTGAATCCGCATTGGTATGGTCCAATAATGTCATTGACCATTGGCTTCAGTCGTTCACACAGCACGCTGGATAGCACTTTATATGGACTTATTCCTCTATAGTTGGCACATACACTCTTTTCTCCTTTTTTGTGCACGGGACACAGGATGCTGAGGTTCCAATCATTGGGCATGCATTCTTCTAGCCAAATTGTACTAATCATCTGGTGCATGCTCCTTACCAGCATCTGACCACCAGTCTTGAGTGGTTCGGCTTGTAATCCATCTGCACCTGTTGCTTTATTATTCTTCAGCCCAATGATTGCTATTCCGATTTCATCTTGGCTAGGTGGTATACACTCTATATCGTCATCTATTATTGGTTCTGGAGGTGCCATGTGACGGAGTTGTCATGGTATACCCATTTTTATGCGTTGCATACTTTTAGGATTTGGGTTATTTCCTAGAAGGAAAAATGCGGAAATTAATCAGTTTTCTCTTCCAAGAATCTTTCTGAAAAAATCGGAGTGGTGGCATAGGTAGACTCTTCAAAGGTCCTTACTTTTTAAATATTCTTATTCAAATCCCTTTATTCTATTATCGAATCGAATTACGTTCCATTTGGAATAGAACTAAAAAAAATCAACTGAAATTTTTTTTACAAAATCATGATGACAACTCAATAAACCATTAACATGGAATTTGCATATCATCCTGCCAGACCAACAACAACCACGAAGTAAAGAGAGTCATTATAACAGAGACTCATCCCATTCCATACTGAACGTCATTGGTCGGACATCAATTGGCAAAAGTAAAGAAATAATTATGGGATTGGAAAATAACAATTGTAGCGGAATACAACATTACCACAATCGCATGACAGACAAGGGGTAAAAATATAAAGGGAGGGTAACTATTCCTCTTCGAATTTTTAACTTTAGAATTCCAGGTTCGATATGCAAATGTTTGAATGACTGTCTTTTGTACGGAATCAAGTAGAGCCAATGATTTTTTTTGTTTTGAACATGTCAAGTCATCATTGCGATGAGCCTAATGGGAAGGACCCAGGGTCGTTTGACACGCTCTAACAAAGCAAACATGAAATGTATTGTTAATTAATATGTATGTTCTGGCCATGAGGGAACAGAAATGCAATTACCGATGATCCTGCAATAACAATTCAATTTTTGATATTTGGCAGGAAAACTTATTATTCCATCAATTGTTCTTCGTGTGGAAAAGTTAGTTGGTTTTTGTGGCGAATGTCATGACATTGACATATTGTGTTGTCAGGACAAGAGCAGGGCTAAGGATGTAATTACGGAATAAAGACATGGATTTTTTAAAGAATAATTTTCAGGGTCTACCATAGGCGTGGATTTTTTAAAGAATATTTTTCAGGGTCTACCATAGGCGTGGATTTTTTAAACAATATTTTTCAGGGTCTACCATAGGCGTGGATTTTTTAAACAATATTTTTCAGGGTCTACCATAGGCGTGGATTTTTTAAACAATATTTTTCAGGGTCTACCATAGGCGTGGATTTTTTAAAGAATATTTTCAGGGGTTAATAGGCGTGGATTTTTAAAAAGAATATTTTTCAGGGTCTACCATAGGCGTGGATTTTTAAAAAGAATATTTTTCAGGGTCTACCATAGGCGTGGATTTTTAAAAAGAATATTTTTCAGGGTCTACCATAGGCGTGGATTTTTAAAAAATATTTTTGAGGGTCTACCATAGGCGTGGATTTTTAAAAAGTATATTTTTCAGGGTCTACCATAGGCGTGGATTTTTAAAAAGAATATTTTTCAGGGTCTACCATAGGCGTGGATTTTTAAAAAGAATATTTTTCAGGGTCTACTATAGGCGTGGATTTTTAAAAAGAATATTTTTCAGGGTCTACTATAGGCGTGGATTTTTAAAGAGTATTTTTCAGGGTCTACCATTGGCGTGGATTTTTTAAAGAATATTTTTCAGGGTCTACCATAGGCGTGGATTTTTTAAAGAATATTTTTCAGGGTCTACCATAGGCGTGGATTTTTTAAAGAATATTTTTCAGGGTCTACCATATTTTCAAAGACTCTAATAGTCATTGTACTTGTAAAAATAGTTTTCAAAGACTTCTTCTTCCCCGTTCACATGTTATATTGGTTCACAATTCTAATCATAAGCCATAACTCGTCATCATTTGTAATTGCATTCAGCTGCTGTCCATTTAACCACAAATGAAACTGTTTATATTTTTACCCTCCTAGCCTTACTTCTTAATGTCCATTTCACATGTCATAACCCCTTGGTATGGTCAGGCCAAACTGCCAACAAACCAATCTACCTAACAGCAAATTATATACCACATATCCTTTCGTTTAGTATGACTTTAGGCCATCCCGTGGATGTGGGGCATTTGCTGCTACCAATTGAAATTGGAAATGTTATCGGACTAGCAAATTACAAATTGATTTCAAATTGAGTTTTTATTTTCGATTATAACATCAATATTTGATGGATTTCGTTTCGCCAGCAAATGCAATTGAATTGTTAATGTCCATATGTATTAAAATATCCTTAAGGTATGAAATGAAATCGAATGGCACGGAAGCGTGAAAATATGAAGAAGAACACATGGAATGGACTACGAAGAATGATGAGGACTAAAACTGGCCAGCAACTCAAATGGAATAAAGGGTAAAGGATAATAATAAAGTGTTGAAAAATGGAAGGACATTCAAATGCGTGGATTTTTAATAATATTCTTAGGGACCACCGAAGGCGGGGATTTCTTTAAGAATTTTTTATAAGAAACGCAAAAGGCTATGATTTTTAAGAATACTCTTTCAAAGACCAAAACAGACGTGGAATTTTAATATATTTTTCAAGGCCTACCATAGGCGTGGATTTTTAAAACAATATTTTTTCAAATAACAAAATTTCAAATTATTATAACCTTGTTATTTGTAGCTCACAATAAGTAGGCACAACTGTCAAAACCCCAAAAGTATGCAGCAAATATTAAGAAGACATCATGTGACTGAATTTTCAACACCAATTTTTCCAGCAACAATACAACTTGAAAAGCTTTCCAATAGAGATTTTTAAAGAATATTCTCAGAGACCTTCATAGTCGTGGATTTTTTAAAGAATATTCTCAGAGACCTTTATAGGCGTGGATTTTTTAAAGAATATTCTCAGAGACCTTTATAGGCGTGGATTTTTTAAAGAATATTATCAGAGACCTTCATAGGCGTGGATTTTTTACAAAATATTCTCAGAGACCTTCATAGGCGTGGATTTTTTACAAAATATTCTCAGAGACCTTCATAGGCGTGGATTTTTTACAAAATATTCTCAGAGACCTTCATAGGCGTGGATTTTTTACAAAATATTCTCAGAGACCTTCATAGGCGTGGATTTTTTAAAGAATATTCTCAGAGACTTTCATAGGCGTGGATTTTTTAAAGAATATTCTCAGACACCTTCATAGGCGTGGATTTTTTAAAGAATATTCTCAGAGACCTTCATAGGCGTGGATTTTTTACAAAATATTCTCAGAGACCTTCATAGGCGTGGATTTTTTACAAAATATTCTCAGAGACTTTCATAGGCGTGGATTTTTTAAAGAATATTCTCAGACACCTTCATAGGCGTGGATTTTTTACAAAATATTCTCAGAGACCTTCATAGGCGTGGATTTTTTACAAAATATTCTCAGAGACCTTCATAGGCGTGGATTTTTTAAAGAATATTTTTTCAAGGACTAATATTTTATGGATGACGCTTACGAGGCGTGGATTTTTTAAAGAATATTTTTTCAAGGACTAATATTTTATTGATGACCCTTACGAGGCATGAATGTTTTTAAAAATATTTTACGAAGGACCCATTCGAGGCGTGGATTTTTTTAAAGAACATTTTTCAAAGTCCGATATAAGCGTTTTTCAAGGTCCTCTGGAGTACGGATGAAGGACCTCGCTCGACTCTGATTTTTTAAAATATTTTTTAAGGACCTTTAAAGATTTCTAAAAAAGAGTATTTTTTCAAAGGCTTCTAGAAGTGGGTTTCTAAAGAATTTTTGTTCTATGACTTATACAAGGAGTGGAGTTTGTAAGCAATATTTGTGAAAGGGCCAATACAAGGATTGAATTGTTTTAAGGACGTTTTATCAAGTACCCATATGAGGCGTGTATTCTTGAAAGAATATTTGTCCAACGACTTCCTTAGGGGGAATTGTTGAAAAAAAATGTGTCAAGAACCTCTGTAGGCTTCGGTTTGTAAAAAATATCTGTTTTTTTGGAAAAAAATATATATGTAGGTTTAATTTTTAAAGGATGTTTTTAAGGAACAATAGAAGTCCCTCACCAAATGGTAATATAGATTTGGTATCTTCAGATATTACTTTAGGAAATCTGGCCGTTTCGTTAACTCCTTCAATCGAGTTATGTCATATTGACCTAACTTATCCCAGTTCGTCTTCCTGTTTCTATAAGGTTTCTGTTTTACCCAAAGAGTAGGCATTCGAAAGAATATCATCCTCATCATTTCCTCAGAAGCTTGCACACCTTTATTCCTGGTGGGTCAGTTGGTATATAGACCGAGGAAAAGCTAAGGGGTCTCCTATTTCAACCTAAAATTTTAAAATCAAATTTAGTTACTGTACGGATTCTTCCCTTCTTTCCCGTACAGTTTTTATACCAACCACCATAGTATAGAGGGTATATTAATTTTGTCATTCCGTTTGTAACACATAGAAATATTCATTTCCGACCCTATAAAGTATATATATTCTTGATCAGGGTCAAATTCTAAGACGATATAGCCGTTCATCTGTTGTAATCACGCTATCTTCTGAAGGAATTGAAATAGGGTGCTGAAATTTTGCATAAAGTTGTCTTTTGTCTGCAGATAAGTCAAGTTCGAACATGGGATATATCGGTCCACGTTTAGGCATAGCTCCCATATAAGGGTATTTTTGAGGTTCCTGAGGTTTCGGTATTTTGAGGTTCCTGAGCGTGTTTTTCAACCGAATTCGCTGAAATTTGGTACATGGGATTCTTATACGGTACAAAATTTCCCCACTAAAAATTATAAATATAGGTCCACTTTTTCTGGTAGCCCCCATATAAGGGTACCTCCCAATTTCCAGTTTTTGGGGGGTTTTGACCAGATTTTTTCACCGAATTGGCTATAATTTAGTATTTTGAGTCCTTAATATGTTCCAAATCTCCCCACAAAAAATTATGAATATAGGTCCATTTTTTTGGATAGCCCCCATATAAGGGTACCCCCAATTTTCGGTATTTTGGGGTTCTTGAGCGCGTTTTTAACCGAATTTGCTGCAATTTGGTATTTTGTAGTTGTATATAGTAACAAATCTCCCTACCAAAAATTATTATTATTATTCGCCCCCTTTTTGGGGTAGTCTCCATATAACCCCCTTTTTTATATTAAAATAGTTATCTGATTTGTTCCGCGTTTTGAGTTTGGTTCTAAGACTCTGTTGTAATCATTTCCCCTGCGGAAGATAGCGAGGTACGATATTATAACGTAAGGTTCGATAATGAACTATAGCCGCATTTAGACCTAGCCCCTGTGTGGAGGTTCCAGAAGGATTGGACCGATATTCCCCATCTTTGAATTTGAACAAAGTTTGGAAGAAATAATAACATGGGCAAAGTTTGGATGAAATCTAAATTTTCTGAAACGGATTTGGTCCAAAGAAACTTGGGGTCTAGAACCAATATTTCGATGAGGCATATTTTCACCGTGTTAAATTGTATACACCCTTATTAGCCATAAGGCTGAGGGTATAATTATCCATTAAAAATTTCTGAAATTTGTATTATGGTTTACATAATCCCTTTTAGAAATGTCGGTATAGGTCCACTTTTTGGTATGTTCCCTATAGTTTCATTTCTAGTACCTGTCAGTATATCTATGGTGGAGGGTATCCAAAGTTCGGCCCGGCCGAACTTAACGCTTTTTCTCTTGTTATTTGCCAAATTGGTCATAAGGCAACGCAAAAATAAACCTTTCATTCCTTCCTGTTGGCTTCTCCGTCTAGTTTCCTTTTTGTGGAAAGTGAAACACCTACAACCGCTTTGTCTGTTTGGGAAATGATAACCGTTTGACGAAAATTCATGGCTGCAGACAGATTACAGAATTCTGACTGAAATTTATTAACTACAAGCAATTTCACGATTTCCTTCCTTAATTTAGCTCCCCACTCCCCCCATCATCCTTGTTGTAGCTCAATTCAGTCCCTATATCCTTATACAGATACGGCTTCTGGACGTCACACTCGGCCGATGCTGGAGGAGGTTAGGGTAAGAAGCAGTTCAGCGTCCGGCGCCTTCAACAGATTAATCTTCATAACATTCAGGAAGAGGTTCTTACGATTTCTATCGACTGACTACCAATGATCCTCACTGTTGCCCCGATTGGTACTCGTATGTTTTCGGGAGCCAATGATTGAGCAGACATATCGCATCAGAAACTGGACAATGGGTTTCAACGACGTAACCGATGGAAACCGTTTCGTCTGCAGTTTGACGAGCTGCAGGCAACTGCAAGGATTTCTTCGGAACTGGTTGTTGTTACTTATCGCCCTTTTTCACAGCTACTGGCTGTGTCAAAGATTTGGTCCCCAGAGTTGCTGCCACCGAAAAAATCTGCACTTTTATCGCGTTCGAAACTTTGTTGGTTGTTTGGGATTATTCAAAAACCGTCCTATTGTCATAACCCTTATTCTAGGTTTTGTCACTGCGAAACTAAGTGGATTTGGGGTTACGTCTGGTCACATTGCAGAGGCCTTCCTTTAATATGATTTCGACACTTTCTTGACCTCTTTCGCAGTGGCAGATGGTTTCAAAGACTTCTCAACATTCAGAGACCCCCTCGAAGGTCCCGATTTATTATACTTCACCCACAAACTATAACAAAAAGTGCTCCAACTCAACACTAGACAGTGATTGTCGATACCTTTTTCGGGCCAAGCATAGACCCTTTTAATTTTTGTTCGCCTCAGAATTGCCAATGGAACACGACTACTTCGAAAATGCCTGTACTTTATTCATCAAGAAAATATGATTTTATTTCATTGCATATTAAAACCATTCGTTACAACTACCCATTCTGGTCCACCACCTAAATGGCTAAACTTTGTAACCAAAAAAACGAATAAAATAACCCAAAACAAATCTAAAGAAATTCTCCAAAGTAACATTTCAACTACTCGAGTGCTGGGATGGAACTAATTGAAGTTCAGACCCTTTTTTGGCAAAGAGTTCGCCATTGCTTGCATAGCAGGGGAAGGACTGACTGACATCAGGAACAGGTGTAAAGTTAAATCATAAAATGAAATTAAAATAAAACACCATTCAGAAAATGTGTTTGCCAAGAAAAATGAAGGTAAGCACATGCCGATCCTAGCCTATACTACAGTGGAAAGGGTTGAAGTTTATCGGACTTTTGTTCAGTTTTACAGTTAATGTTTAAGTTTCACAAAGACAAGCAGCAGAACACAAATGGTGCAAATTCGGCAGTGGAGATTTGGTTCGTGAGACGGGAGTGGAGGGAGGTAATTTGAAGAATCTCAAGTTGTTACAAATCAAAAGGACACCTTTGGAGTTTTGTTTGTTTTCAATGACTGGCTGACTCACTCAAAGAATAATGAGATGGTGCTCCTCCTCGGGTATATCAAACAGAAAAAGGGTTGCATTACATCAAATCCTTCGAGATTTGTAACCAGAAAAAAACGACTACAAAATATTCCGAAGTTTGGTCATCATTTGCTTTTGTTTGTGTTATTTGATCCTTTTGTTTTATGAAGTAGGTTTTGTCCTGCTGGCCAGGATTTACCACCACCACGACCACCGCCATTCGAATGGCAACTGCTTTACATAATTAACTGTTTTATGTTATTAATTCGTTTTTTGTGAAGTTTGAAAAACTGCGGTATTTAGCCGTGTAATTACCAACGTAAATGAGAGCAAGGACACACACAATTTTTTCTTCGGATTGAGGTTATTATTTTGCTGTCGGAATAATAAGAAAATGTATTAAAAATTTATGTAATTAAAAGATTTTTGTGCGGTAATTTTCCGAAAAAAAAAACAAAAATTTTAAATGTAAATGGGATTATTAAAAGTGGGCATAATTTTTGTTTTAGAAAAAGGTGGAGGATTTGCTTTGTGTCGTTCGTTGTTTATTTTTTCTTAGGTCTTTTATAACACAATTACGGAGACTTGGCGATTCAAAGATGATTTTTTTAAAGTCGTCATGGGATGTCGAGTATTTAAAATTTGTCATTTTGTGATTTTATTTTAACAATAACAAGTAAAATCGCTGTTATGTTCGGTCGGAGCGAACTTGTTATACCCTTCAACATGTGGTGGGCATTAACGATTTATTAAAAATATTGGAAACTTCAGGTTGTATATTTGGGAAACTACAGACATTAAGAATCTTTAGAAACTATGTCCAGGCATAGACCTATGTAGACATGTTTTCAAGAGGAGAACGCTGCCGAAATCTTCACCGAACTGACAAGACTATATTAATAGTATAATAGTATAAAACCAGTGAGCGGAGCAGTATAGTCGGACGGGGCCGACCATACGATACCCTACGCAACTACCATGGAACTGATTTTTATTCCGAGCCTGGACAATATTTCGTGATAGTTGGAACCGTCTTGCCCGATTAGAGGCCAACAGCTTTTTTTTCCCTACACTGACATATTTTCCGAATATTACCAATATTTAGTACAGCCCTTCTAATTATTTGTCCATACTCCCTTCACCGTGGGTTGTGTTGTGATCTTCGGTTTGTGGCCTATAGATCGACTCGAAAAAATACAGAAAAAATAAGTTCTCGGTCCTTCATCTCAAAATTATTATCTGATCATCATTGAATATTATAGGCGTTGTCCTTGACCATAACTCATGGAACATTTAAAAGCGACCAGCACTATATTTCCGCCCTCCAGTGTGGTAATGATTTACTAAATAATATCTGAATACCCTAAGAACCTGTAAATATTTAAGTGCAACTTCCACATCCGAGTACATTCGACAATATAATTTATATAAATTTAAAGATCAAACACTCCTCTTGGACATACTATCAACTTCTCAGGTATATATCCTTCAGGACTAAATATATATGCCACAGAATACAAATGTTTCATTTCATTTTTCACACAAAAGTCAGGGCCCATTTGACCCGCTAAATATTGACCGATCTTTACCAATTTTTAGGTCCCATTCCCTTCACCATGTAAAATTTCATGATGTTCGGGCAATAATTGCGGCTTCTGGAGCGACCAGAAAAACTGACAAAAGTTTAGTATTTGGTCCTTTTTATCCCCTAAATATTAACCAATCTTTACCAAAAACAATAGGGGTCTTCATTAGCTAGAACCCATCCTACATGCAAAATTTCGTGAAGATTGGTCAATAACTGTGGCCTGTATCGTGTTTACAAATTATAATGGACAGACGGACGGACACACACGTCTAGATCGACTCAGCTAGTCGAGGTATGACAATCGGTATACTTGAAGGTACGTCTAGGACCAATATTTCGCGGCGTTACAAACTCTTGGAGCTGCACACAGCTATAATACCCTGACAACATAGTTGTGTAGGGTATAATATAATAATTACGTTTCCAAAGTCCCATAAATACCGAATAATGGGGGTTACGGCTCTATGGGATCTACCCGGAGACATGAACAAATATTGATCATTTTTGGTAGGGAGATTGTCTACCCAATATGAATCCAAAATATCTATATGGAGAAAATTCTTTTAAAAAACGTATCCAATTTTCCCAAACTACCGAATTTTAGAAGGTAGCGAATTTTGGAGGTAATCCCTCAACATGGATCAATATTAATATAAATCCAAACCAGTAAGGAATGTAGTAAAGTCGGTCGGGGCCGACTATATGGGTATATGTAGAAGATGCTACTAAGATATTAATTGTAACAGACGTAGTATTTTTGACAGACCATCGAACAATAAGTGAAAAAAACTAACTTTGGATACCCTCCTCCATAGGTATACTGATAGGAACGTACTAACATGTGGACCTATATCGACAATTCTACAAACCGATTTATGTAAACCCTTCTGTACAACAAATACAAATTTCAGCAATTTTTAATGAAAAATTTTCCTAAAATCTAAAAACCTCAAAACGTAGAGGTAAAATCCGAAAACTATTGCAATTTAAAGAACAGAGTTATAAGAGGTTATGCCTAAAGGAGGATCCATATTGATTACATTGTGTAGGAATAAGAGAATATTTGAGGTTATCATTATATGAGGGGATATGACTAATTAATGACCGATATAGCTCAATTTCAAACCTACCTTCCTTATAGCGAATTCGGTTGAAAAACACGCTCAAAATACCGAAAAATGGGTGGTACCGTTATATAGGACTACCAGATTAAGTGAACCTATATTTATAATTTTTAGTGGAGAGATTTGGTACCGGATAACAAACAAATGTACCTATTTTCAGGAAATATATTTGGGAGCTATCTTCATATACACCTACTTCGACCAAACTCAATAACGTGATTCTAGGGACAATTTTGTATATGCTAATGATTTGCTTACAATCGGAGAAGCTTTGGGTATTTGGTGCACCATTTATATTATATATATATATATATATATTTGAACCGACTTCAGAAAACTTCACATATGCCAATCTGTACTTAATTTAATGTGCTGTACTTTGTTTACAATTTTATATCAACTTACGGATGAACTGGCGGACAATCGACTCTGAAAATGAGTCTATGCATATTCTCAAAAGGAACCATCTCGTTTCATTTTGCCTATTACAAATATATGCACAACGACAT
>NW_026885336.1:0-65918 GCF_032173495.1 Musca vetustissima | reverse complement strand
GCCTTGTTTGATGGTCTATGAAAAAAATATTCTTTAAAAAATCCACGCATTGTATGGATGGGCCTTGAAAAAATATTCATTAAAAAATCCACGCCTTGTTTGATGGTCCTTGAAAAAATATTCTTTAAAAAATCCACGCCTTGTTTGATGGTCCTTGAAAAAATATTCTTTAAAAAATCCACGCCTTGTTTGATGGTCCTTGAAAAAATATTCTTTAAAAAATCCACGCCTTGTTTGATGGTGCCGAACATCTCGGCCAACCAAAATAGCATACAAAAGTCAGGATAAATGTATAATACATACGTCGTAGGCTGAGACTATATATCTTTCAGCAACACCGACTATTTTTTTACTATTTTCTATGTTAAGGGGTTCCGCCCTTTGTCGATTTTCCTTCTCATATTTATTTTTAGTTTAAAATTTCATCATTAATATTAACGGGATGTATTCAATTTTCTTCCTTATTGCCTACCTTTCTACTATCTATGTTTCTTCACAAAAAAAGATGTATCAAGCTAATCTTTCACTTTCATCCGCTTTGTCTAGGAAACAATAACAAAACATGTGAGCTGTTAGACCCCGCTTCAAACAAAAAACTTGGGTTCTGACGTGTTTCACTTTTTTTACGATATAATTGTTGTCTTCCTTCTTTCAAGTGTTATTTTAAGTTAATTAGTTCTTCTGCTCTACAGAAAAAATATGGCTATGCTTACATAAAATCCATGACCTCTTAAGTCATTTCAGGCAATTTCACCTCGACAAAGCAAAATAAAGCCCAGTCCAACGAAAGTGTAAAGGGGGCGGGAGGCAAGGATATATTTTGTTTATGGCTACCATATTATATCTCATATTTAAATGCGCCTGCTCTCTTTAGTGTATATAAACAAAAGGACGAAAAATGTTTCTATATTTTGTGTTTGTAACAAAAATAATAACAACAATATATGTTTGTTACGTTGTTGTAATACACACAGAAAAATTTTCCATTCACAATTTTCACACATTTTCCGTTTTTTTTATGACGTGAGCGTCAGAGAAGGTAACCAACCAAACCGTATTTTTTTCTCTCTAAATATTTTTGGTGAAATTTGTGTGGCATGTTTAACAACCCAATTCCCATGAACACAAATATACGAATACACACTCATACATACATACATTCACTTACAGCCATATATAATGAATATATTATGAAATATATGTATATATTTTTCGTTACATTTTTTTCCTCCACGTGGAAATGTGTAAAGCCAAAACGGATGTAACGACGAAATGAAACGTTGTTATTTCGTGCGTATGTTAAATAAACCAACAACGAAATTTAACCCGTCAATGGAAAGGGGGCACATGTGCGGCTCTTAAATTTCAAGGTGGGTAATAGCCTCTGACTGATTTGTATGAATATTTATGATTGGGTATTATTTGTTAAATACATTCCTAATATCCCTCAAATATGTATGCCATGCCGCAATCAAACTTAACAATCAGGCTGGCTCACCCTCTAGAATATTTTTCAAGGGCCAACTGAGGCGTGGATTTATTAAGAAATATTTTTCAAGGGCCAACTGAGGCGTGGATTTATTAAAGAATATTTTTCAAGGGCCAACTGAGGCGTGGATTTATTAAAGAATATTTTTCAAGGGCCAACTGAGGCGTGGATTTATTAAAGAATATTTTTCAAGGGCCAACTGAGGCGTGGATTTATTAAAGAATATTTTTCAAGGGCCAACTGAGGCGTGGATTTATTAAAGAATATTTTTCAAGGGCCAACTGAGGCGTGGATTTATTAAAGAATATTTTTCAAGGGCCAACTGAGGCGTGGATTTATTAAAGAATATTTTTCAAGGGCCAACTGAGGCGTGGATTTATTAAAGAATATTTTTCAAGGGCCAACTGAGGCGTGGATTTATTAAAGAATATTTTTCAAGGGCCAACTGAGGCGTGGATTTATTAAAGAATATTTTTCAAGGGCCAACTGAGGCGTGGATTTATTAAAGAATATTTTTCAAGGGCCAACTGAGGCGTGGATTTATTAAAGAATATTTTTGAACTGTGTCATTGTGTCATCGACAGACAACTGTAATGACTGGCGTAGTTCTATAGCCGATAGAAGAAAAAAAACGCTGTGGATCTAATGAATAAATGTGACAGTGTTGTTGTTGTTGTTGTTGTTGTCGAGGGCATAGAACACACAATATCTATAACATACTAACTTCCGTTTCCCTTAGTTGAAGAAATGTTGTTTTCTTTTTTTCTTATAGAAAAACGAAAGTTTGTTTTTGGTATTAGAAACCAATTATCCTTGGTCTTCAAGTCCAGAGACAACTTTCTATAATTACTTTGGTAATTTATTGTTATGGGAAAATAAATTGGATAACCATTGGGCGCCACATATTTGAAAATGTATATTCTAGCTATAAATTTTAAAGAAAAAATAAAAAAAAAACTTTTCTTTAAAAAATCCAAGCCTTGTTTGGACCCTTTGAAAAACATTATTTAAAAAATACATGCCTTCGCCGAAAAAAATTAATAAGTCCAAGCCTTGCTGTCTATTGCCTTGTCTTAATAAATCCACTCCTTGTTTAGGTCCTGGAATTTTTTTTTTAAATCCACGCCTTGTTTAGGTCCTTGAAAAAATATTTTTTTTAAATCCACGCCTTGTGTAGATACTTGAAAAATATTTTTTAAAAAAATCCACTAGGAAAGTCCTCGCTTGATTCAAAGTAAAAAAAATTATGCCTTCAAAGGAACAAAATGTTTAATCCCCCAATTCGAATCCATATTATATGACTTATTCAAAATCCTACGTTTCTACCTTTTTCCTTATTTTCAAAAAAATTCTTGTTCAAAACTTTCCACTTTTTCACAGGCAATTTTTCGAGAACAGAAAAAAATGTATATATGCTCAGAACTCTGGCCTTCATTTTATGCTATTGTTCAATAGTCACAACTCAGTTGGCTCTGAAGTTTGAACTTTTTAAAGTTCTTCATTTCTTTTCAAAAGGAAATCAAGAAGAAGAAATTTCCAGCCAACCTTTGCTGTTTTTATTTAAAGAAAAAAAAAAACAAAGAAATATAGATTTCAAAGCACGTATTTGATACCAATACCAACCAAATTGATTGGGAGGGAGATGGAGGTGGATGGTAGACAACAAGTCAAACAAAATGTTTTCGTTTATTTTTCTTCATTTCTAGTTCTTTGGTCAGATTTTTTTTCTACTCTTGTGAAATGGAAAAGGAAAATTGAGAATTTTTAAAGATATTTATTTTTTTTTGTTGTTTTTGCTTTTCAATATGTAAAAGTTAGCCAATGTTAAAGTTTTCAACAACTTCTTAGGTTTCTTTTTAAGTTTTCTTTTTTTACATTTCATTTCTTTTTCAAGATGAAGGTGGGTAGGCAACCTGGCAGGGTTGTCAATGCGTATAAAAAATGTTGAGGTTGAAAAATATGTTTAAAAATCTACGCCTATATATGGACATTGAAAAATATTAAAAAAAGGAAAGTAGAAAAGTCGGACGGGACCAACTATATGATACCCTTCACCACTATGGGTATATTAAACAGGACTATTAACATGAAATTGGATGAATATCACTAAGACAACCGTTGGGCTATGTATGTACTTCTAGAAAACATAACTAGGTTATTCAAAGCTCAATTTTGTATGTTGTGCAAAATTTAATGTCAATCTGACAAACATGTGGAGTTTGAGCACCATTTACTTCAAATCGGACGAAAATATATATGGAAGCTATATCTAAATCTCAAACGATTTTTACGAAACTTGGTACACATCATTCTGGACTAAATTCAGTACGCTGTGCAAAATAAGAACTTTGGTACATTATTTACATTAAATATATGTAAGCTATATCCAAATCTAAACCAATTTTCACGATACGTGGCAGTCATCACTTCAGGTTCAATTCAGTATGCCATGCCAAATTTCGTACAAATCGAAAGATATATAGAGTATTTGGTACACCATTTACATTAAATGGGACGAAAATATATATGGGAGCTAATCTAAATCTGAACCGATTTTCTGGAAACTTAACACACATCATTCTAGACTTAATTCAGTGCGCAATACCAAATATCGTGCAAATCGAAGGATATATAGGGACTTTGGTACACCATTTACATTAAATCGGACGAAACAATATATGTGGGAGCTATATCTAAATCTGGATCGATTTTCATGAAAGTTGGCAGACATCACTCTAGGCTTAATTCAGTACGTTATGACAAATTTCGTGCAAATCGAAAGATATATAGGGACTTTGGTGCACCATTTACCTTAAATCGGACGAAAATATATATGGGAGCTGCATCTAGATCTGACCCGATATTCACGAAACTTAGCACACATCATGCTGCACCTAATTCAGTACCCTATGCAAATTTTGTGCAAATAGAAAGATATATAGGGACATTGGTGCACCATTTACATAAAACTGAACTGTATATGGGACCAAAACTGTATATGGGACCTATATCTAAATCTGAACCGATTTTCACGAAATTGTAAACACATCAGTCTAGACTCAATTCAGTACGATATGCTATATTTCGTGCGAGTCGGAAGATATATAGGGACTTTGGTACACCATTTACCATAAATCGGACGAAAATATATATGGGAGCTATATCTAAATCTGAACCGATTTTTCCCAATTTCAATAGTGTTCGTCCTTGTGCCAAATTTCATCCAATTCGGATTATAAATGCGACCTGTACTTTGTTTACAATTTAACATGGACAGACAGACGGACGGATGGACATGCATAAATCGATTTAGAAAATGATTCTATGCATATTCTCCAAAGGAACCATATGTCTATCGCGTTTCCTTTTGCATGTTACAAACATATGCACAAAGACATAATACCCTGTACCACCGTGTGGTGAAGGGTATATATGGACATTGGAAAAATATTTCCACCTTGGCTATTTCAAAAAAAAAAAAAACAGTGAGCGGAGCAGTATAGTCGGGCGGGGTCGACTATACGATACCCTACACAACTACCACAGAAATCTATCTTTCTACGGATTTTTATTCCGAGCCTGGTTAATATTTCGTGATAGTTGCACCCTCTTGCCCGATTAGAGGTCAAAATCACCTCTTCCTTACACTGACATATTTTCCGAATATTACCACTATTCAGTACAGCCCTTCTAATTACTTGTCCATATTCCCTTCACCGTGGGTTGTGTTGTGATGTTCGGCTTTTAATTGTAGCCTATAGATTAAATCGAAAAAAACACTGAGCGGAGCTGTATAGTCGGACGGGGCCGACCATATGAAACCCTACACAACTTCCACCAAACTATAATTTCTGCGGTTCTATACTTAAGCCTGTGCAAAATTGACCGATTATAAGTCAACAGCTCCACGTTCTAACCCTGGCATATTGTCCAAATCTTGTTCTCCCGATATTTAACCCAGATCACATTGGTTGATTTGATCCTCTGAATATTGGCCGACCGTCATATAAACAGCCGTTCTAAATAATTGTTCAGATCCCCTTCACCGTGCAAAATATGTGATGTTCTGCATATAATAATGGCCTCTAGAGCGACTAGAAAATCTGAAAAAAATAAAGATTTCGGTTTGTTGCACCCTAATCACCATCTCAACATCACCGAAAATTATAGGCATCGTCATTGACCATAACCGGAACTTTATGTAAAATTTCAAAGCGATCAGCGCCACATTTCCGGCCCCTAGTGGGGTAATAGTAGTACTAAACAATATCATAGCACATAGACACCTTCAAATATTTACGTATAACTCCCACATCAGAATACATTCAACAATATAATTGGTATCAATTTAAAGGTCAACCACGCCTCATGGATATACCATCAACTTCGCGAGTCTATGACCTTCAGGAGTAATTATATTCGCCATAGAATAAAAATTTGTCATTTTTCACACAAAAGTCAGGGTCTATTTGACCCGCTAAATAATCTTTATCAAAACAGGCATGCTTATTCTTCGGCCTGATCCCCTTCTCCATGTAAAATTTCGCGATGTTCGATCCATAATTGACCAGAAAAAACGACCAAAATTAAGTATTTGGTCCATATTATCCCCTAAATATTAACCGATCTTTTCCAAAAACAATAGGGGTCTTCATTGCCCAGAACCCATCCTACATGCAAAATTTCGTGAAGATTGGTCCATAACTGTGGCCTGTATCGTGTTTACAAATTATAATGGACAGACGGTCGGACGGACGTACACACATGTCTATATCGACTCAGCTAGTCGAGACATGATGATCGGTATACTTAAAGGTGGATCTAGGACCAATATTTCGCGACGTTACAAACTTTTGGGGCTGCACAAAGCTATAATAACCTGACAACGTAGTTGTGTAGGGTATAAATATTCTTTAAAAAATCCACACCTTGGTTACTCCTTGATAAAATTATGTTTTAGTTAGAAAAAGGTTCCACTTCGTTGTCTTCCCCTCCCTGTCCCCCACACAACCACATAACTTTAAGTTTTCCAATATTATTGTAGTTTCAAATCCAAGTTATTTTCTATTTCAAGATCTCCTTTTTTCCTATTTTTTTAGGTCCAAAAGAAAATGCCAAGCAATAATAATCAAGGAATAGAAACTTTAATACCAAGCCCAGCAGAAGAAAAATTAAAAAAAAAAACTTCTTTAAAAAATACCTCCCCAACCATAGTTGTTAAAAACTTTACTTTAGATGAGAGATGGTCGAATGGCCGGTCGTTCGGTCACTTCATGGCCATTGACTGTGGAAAGAAAGGTGAATCGATACGATAGCGACGATAAAGAAGAATAAGTAGGGATATTGGTTTTGCCACCCCTCTACCACACAGCTTGACATTGTTGAACATGTCGCTGGGTTCTTGGTTATCTTTTGTGTCTTTTTTCGGGATTTTCCGCCATATATACTTTACAAAAGCCATAAATGTTTCAAGCCACAGAACAAAAAAACGAACATGGTTTAAAGCCAATATTGTTGAAAAGAACAGAAAAACAAAACTTGGAAATTCTTGGGTTGGATTTCTGATATATCGGTTTTTTTTATCAATGAATGGCTCTTCCTTTGCAACTTTGAGAAAAAAAAATATTCGCAGAATGTGTCATTGTTGTTGAAAAAAATGCGAATAAAATATCAATTGTTATTGCAGAAATTTCTTTAAAAAAAAGTTTGTGTTTTATTACCTCAACTACGGCAAAGAAAATTTATAGTTGTTCTTTGATATATTTCAAAAAAAAGTTTGGAATTGTTATTCAATCGAGAAATATCTGTTTTATTGGATGTTTGTTTGGGTTAGTTGCCCACTCTTGGAACACCCAACCTACTATGAAAAAACAAAGAAAAATAAAACCAAACACCCTAATGTTGACGACCCCCGCAAACGTATAAAGGACCACGATCTTCGAATCTTCACTTGGAAGGTGCGCACGATGTACAGAACAGGCGCAGTGTTCGCCTATGGCGGATGTACTCAAAGTAGTACAAAGCCGATATTATTACCTGAAAGGGACTGGCGTAAGTAAATCAGATGATTACGCCCTGTATTATAGCTGTCATGAAACGAGACATGAATTTGGCAGCGGATTTATGGTTAACAGGAGAATAAAAGACCTCGTCTCCAGATTCACTCCAGTAGATGAGCGAATTGCTATAATCCGCATAAAAGCGAAGTCTCATTTGCGCCCATGCTCCGACCGAAGATAAAGATGAACAGACCAAAGACATATTTTAGACGAGCGCCTAGAAACAGCATATGATCGCTGCCCTGGCCATGACATTAAAATTCTGCTAGGAGATTTTAATGCAAAACCCGGAAGGGAAAATATCTTTGGCCCCAACGTCGGAAAATTCAGCCGTCATGAAGAAACATCCGACAACGGCATGAGGTTGATTGACTTCGCAAAAAACATGGTAGTTAGCAGCACCAGACTCAAGCGTCGCGATATACACAAGGCCACTTGGATTTCTCCCGATCGAACAACGAGAAATCAAATCGAACATGTTGTGATAGACGGAAGGCACTCGTCCAGTGTTTTAGACGTCCGATAGACCCGGGGAGCGAATATCGATTCGGACCATTACCTTGTGGCAGCCACGGTGCGCACCCGTCTTAATGTAGCAGCAAAGGTGCGATCTGATGTAACACAGAAATTTGACGTCGAAAAGTTGCAAACACAACAGATAGCAGAAGCCTACTCCGCTCAACTTACCCAACTGCTTGACGAAATCACCCCTTGTCCAGATAATAATATATAGAATCACAATGGCAGAATCACAATTGCCCACTCCCTACAAACTGCAGCAAAAGCAACACTTGGGTACCAAAGACCATCATCAAGAAATCCGTGGTACGATCAGAAGTGTCGTAATGCTACTGATATGAAAAACGCAACGTATAGGGCAACCCTGCGGACAGTAGCAACACGTAATGCGATGGAGAACTCTCGGGAGAAAAGGAGAGAAAAGAAACGTATTTTCAGAAAAAAGAGCAAGAAAAACGTGAGCGTGAGCAAATCAAGAAGTACAGGAGTCAGAATGAAGTCTGAAAATTCTACTAACGGGTAAAACACCAAACCGAAGGTTTTGGTGCAGGCACATCCTCCTGTTGTAATAAAGAAGGAAACCTGGTGACAGATACAGACAGCGTGCTGAGGATCTGGAAGGAGCATTTTGAAAAACTTCTGGTATCAAATAGTAGCAGTGAAGTGGATACACCAGAACCGATAATAGATGGCGGTGTAGAGTGTATACCACCTAGCCAAGATGAAGTCAGAATAGCAATCAATCGGCTGAAGAATAATAAAGCAGCAGGTGACGATGGGTTGTAGACTGATGATCAGATGCTTGTACGGGGCATGCACAAGCTGATTAGTACAATTTGGCTAGAAGAATGCATGCCCAATGATTGGAACCTTAGCATCCTGTGTCACGTGCACAAAAAAGGAGACAACACGATGTGTGCCAACTATCGCCAACTATATATATAGTGCCAGCGTACTGTGTGAACGACTGAAGCCAATGGTCAACGACATTTTTGGACCATACCAATGCGGCTTCAGACCTGGCAAATCCATTATTGACCAGATTTTCACTCTGCGCGAAATCATGAAAAAAACTCACGAAAAACACATCGACACATTCCACCTATTCGTCAACTATAAAGCCGCATTCGACAGCCCCATCCATTCAGAGGTGTATAAAGTCATGTCTGCGTTTGGCATTCCTGCAAAATTAATTCGGCTACGCAGGATAACTTTACCAGGCACAAGATCAGCAGTTAATATCTTGTGACCTTTTTAACATCCTGCTGAAAAAAAGGTCATACGAGAGCCAAAAGTGAACAGAAATGGCACTCTGTGCACCAAACAACACATGTTACTCGCCTATGCCGATGACATCGACATAATGGGTCGAACATTGAGAGCCAGACTGCCAGACCCACTTTGGCAGACTCCTAAGTGTGTCTGGCAGTAAACGGCGAGAAGACCAAGCTGATGGTATCAAAGCGCAAGACGCGCCTGGAAATCTTTTCTAAGCTCGGCTTATGGAACGAAAGTTCTGTCACAAGCCATCTAAGTAGGTAAGTTGTCACCACAACATTTCAGCATTGGTCCCTCTTTCATCTGAATTGTGAACAATGACCTCCCCGCGGTGCCACCTGGGGTACCTATTTTCATCCGATGAAATAGTGAGCTAATATGTGCCACGAGTTCACCCATAAGAGCTATATAAATATAAGCCTTGTTTGGTCCAAAAAAAAAAAAATATTTAAAAAGTCCACGCCTTGGATAGTTATTTAAAAAATATTTTAAAAAATCCAGGCCATGGCTACTCCCTGAACAAATATTTTTTAAAATCAAAATATTTTTCAACGTCTATATATAGGCATTGAGTTGATTTTTTTCTAGAAAAATTAAACTATGTTTGTGTCAACTCTAATTAAAATATACTGACAGTAGCAGCCACACCAAGCCCCCTTAATTATTCAAATTATTAAAAAAACACACATTCACACATGCAAACATACATCAAGTTACTTAATTGAATCGAATAGTAATAATTCAATTACGAGAGGTTCACATTGTTAGCTCCATAGTTGAACTTAATTGTGGTCATTGGTCATCAACTTCATCATTGGGTTCCGAATAATTGAAGCGGTATTTTATTTCCATAGACTGGCCGATATATTGATTTGTTTTGACACTTACCTGAAAAGAGAAACAAACAAACAAAAGCAAAAACAATTAAATTAGTTATGATTCTGATGACAATAAATTAATTAAATTATTGTGCATATAAATATATATATAAATAAATATCATCTTCCATTATAATCGAAATAAATTAAATAATAATAAAAGAATATGTTACAAATCCGAAATGAAAAAAAATTATGAATTTTATTATAAATATATATAAATAACTACAATAATAATAAAACTTGTACAAATCATAGTCATTAAATAAAATATTTATGTCATCAGCAATAATCACAAAATAACAATCTAAATAAAAAATATGAGGCGTGGATTTATTAAAGAATATTTTTCAAGGGCCAACTGAGGCGTGGACTTATTAAAGAATATTTTTCAAGGGCCAACTGAGGCGTGGATTTATTAAAGAATATTTTTCAAGGGCCAACTGAGGCGTGGATTTATTAAAGAATATTTTTTCAAGGGCCAACTGAGGCGTGGATTTATTAAAGAATATTTTTCAAGGGCCAACTGAGGCGTGGATTTATTAAAGAATATTTTTCAAGGGCCAACAAGGGCCAACGTGGATTTATTAAAGAATATTTTTCAAGGGCCAACTGAGGCGTGGATTTATTAAAGAATATTTTTTCAAGGGCCAACTGAGGCGTGGATTTATTAAAGAATATTTTTCAAGGGCCAACTGAGGCGTGGATTTATTAAAGAATATTTTTTCAAGGGCCAACTGAGGCGTGGATTTATTAAAGAATATTTTTCAAGGGCCAACTGAGGCGTGGATTTATTAAAGAATATTTTTTCAAGGGCCAACTGAGGCGTGGATTTATTAAAGAATATTTTTTCAAGGGCCAACTGAGGCGTGGATTTATTAAAGAATATTTTTCAAGGGCCAACTGAGGCGTGGATTTATTAAAGAATATTTTTTCAAGGGCCAACTGAGGCGTGGATTTATTAAAGAATATTTTTTCAAGGGCCAACTGAGGCGTGGATTTATTAAAGATTATTTTTCAAGGGCCAACTGAGGCGTGGATTTATTAAAGATATTTTTCAAGGGCCAACTGAGGCGTGGATTTATTAAAGATTATTTTTCAAGGGCCAACTGAGGCGTGGATTTATTAAAGATTATTTTTCAAGGGCCAACTGAGGCGTGGATTTATTAAAGATTATTTTTCAAGGGCCAACTGAGGCGTGGATTTATTAAAGATTATTTTTCAAGGGCCAACTGAGGCGTGGATTTATTATTTTTCAAGAACTTATATTAAAGATTAAAGATATATTTTTCAAGGGCCAACTGAGGCGTGGATTTATTAAAGAATATTTTTCAAGGGCCAACTG
Organism: Musca vetustissima; assembly: GCF_032173495.1. Classification (NCBI taxonomy): domain Eukaryota; kingdom Metazoa; phylum Arthropoda; class Insecta; order Diptera; family Muscidae; genus Musca; species Musca vetustissima. The sequence goes on along the minus strand of NW_026885336.1, from coordinate 54,350 downwards.
AGGCGTGGATTTATTAAAGAATATTTTTCAAGGGCCAACTGAGGCGTGGATTTATTAAAGAATATTTTTCAAGGGCCAACTGAGGCGTGGATTTATTAAAGAATATTTTTCAAGGGCCAACTGAGGCGTGGATTTATTAAAGAATATTTTTCAAGGGCCAACTGAGGCGTGGATTTATTAAAGAATATTTTTCAAGGGCCAACTGAGGCGTGGATTTATTAAAGAATATTTTTCAAGGGCCAACTGAGGCGTGGATTTATTAAAGAATATTTTTCAAGGGCCAACTGAGGCGTGGATTTATTAAAGAATATTTTTCAAGGGCCAACTGAGGCGTGGATTTATTAAAGAATATTTTTCAAGGGCCAACTGAGGCGTGGATTTATTAAAGAATATTTTTCAAGGGCCAACTGAGGCGTGGATTTATTAAAGAATTTTTTCAAGGGCCAACTGAGGCGTGGATTTATTAAAGAATATTTTTCAAGGGCCAACTGAGGCGTGGATTTATTAAAGAATATTTTTCAAGGGCCAACTGAGGCGTGGATTTATTAAAGAATATTTTTCAAGGGCCAACTGAGGCGTGGATTTATTAAAGAATATTTTTCAAGGGCCAACTGAGGCGTGGATTTATTAAAGAATATTTTTCAAGGGCCAACTGAGGCGTGGATTTATTAAAGAATATTTTTATTAAAGAATATTTTTCAAGGGCCAACTGAGGCGTGGATTTATTAAAGAATATTTTTCAAGGGCCAACTGAGGGCCAACTGAGGCGTGGATTTATTAAAGAATATTTTTCAAGGGCCAACTGAGGCGTGGATTTATTAAAGAATATTTTTCAAGGGCCAACTGAGGCGTGGATTTATTAAAGAATATTTTTCAAGGGCCAACTGAGGCGTGGATTTATTAAAGAATATTTTTCAAGGGCCAACTGAGGCGTGGATTTATTAAAGAATATTTTTCAAGGGCCAACTGAGGCGTGGATTTATTAAAGAATATTTTTCAAGGGCCAACTGAGGCGTGGATTTATTAAAGAATATTTTTCAAGGGCCAACTGAGGCGTGGATTTATTAAAGAATATTTTTCAAGGGCCAACTGAGGCGTGGATTTATTAAAGAATATTTTTCAAGGGCCAACTGAGGCGTGGATTTATTAAAGAATATTTTTCAAGGGCCAACTGAGGCGTGGATTTATTAAAGAATATTTTTCAAGGGCCAACTGAGGCGTGGATTTATTAAAGAATATTTTTCAAGGGCCAACTGAGGCGTGGATTTATTAAAGAATATTTTTCAAGGGCCAACTGAGGCGTGGATTTATTAAAGAATATTTTTCAAGGGCCAACTGAGGCGTGGATTTATTAAAGAATATTTTTCAAGGGCCAACTGAGGCGTGGATTTATTAAAGAATATTTTTCAAGGGCCAACTGAGGCGTGGATTTATTAAAGAATATTTTTCAAGGGCCAACTGAGGCGTGGATTTATTAAAGAATATTTTTCAAGGGCCAACTGAGGCGTGGATTTATTAAAGAATATTTTTCAAGGGCCAACTGAGGCGTGGATTTATTAAAGAATATTTTTCAAGGGCCAACTGAGGCGTGGATTTATTAAAGAATATTTTTCAAGGGCCAACTGAGGCGTGGATTTATTAAAGAATATTTTTCAAGGGCCAACTGAGGCGTGGATTTATTAAAGAATATTTTTCAAGGGCCAACTGAGGCGTGGATTTATTAAAGAATATTTTTCAAGGGCCAACTGAGGCGTGGATTTATTAAAGAATATTTTTCAAGGGCCAACTGAGGCGTGGATTTATTAAAGAATATTTTTCAAGGGCCAACTGAGGCGTGGATTTATTAAAGAATATTTTTCAAGGGCCAACTGAGGCGTGGATTTATTAAAGAATATTTTTCAAGGGCCAACTGAGGCGTGGATTTATTAAAGAATATTTTTCAAGGCAACTGAGGCGTGGATTTATTAAAGAATATTTTTCAAGGGCCAACTGAGGCGTGGATTTATTAAAGAATATTTTTCAAGGGCCAACTGAGGCGTGGATTTATTAAAGAATATTTTTCAAGGGCCAACTGAGGCGTGGATTTATTAAAGAATATTTTTCAAGGGCCAACTGAGGCGTGGATTTATTAAAGAATATTTTTCAAGGGCCAACTGAGGCGTGGATTTATTAAAGAATATTTTTCAAGGGCCAACTGAGGCGTGGATTTATTAAAGAATATTTTTCAAGGGCCAACTGAGGCGTGGATTTATTAAAGAATATTTTTCAAGGGCCAACTGAGGCGTGGATTTATTAAAGAATATTTTTCAAGGGCCAACTGAGGCGTGGATTTATTAAAGAATATTTTTCAAGGGCCAACTGAGGCGTGGATTTATTAAAGAATATTTTTCAAGGGCCAACTGAGGCGTGGATTTATTAAAGAATATTTTTCAAGGGCCAACTGAGGCGTGGATTTATTAAAGAATATTTTTCAAGGGCCAACTGAGGCGTGGATTTATTAAAGAATATTTTTCAAGGGCCAACTGAGGCGTGGATTTATTAAAGAATATTTTTCAAGGGCCAACTTTTTATTTTTCAAGGGCCAACTGAGGCGTGGATTTATTAAAGAATATTTTTCAAGGGCCAACTGAGGCGTGGATTTATTAAAGAATATTTTTCAAGGGCCAACTGAGGCGTGGATTTATTAAAGAATATTTTTCAAGGGCCAACTGAGGCGTGGATTTATTAAAGAATATTTTTCAAGGGCCAACTGAGGCGTGGATTTATTAAAGAATATTTTTCAAGGGCCAACTGAGGCGTGGATTTATTAAAGAATATTTTTCAAGGGCCAACTGAGGCGTGGATTTATTAAAGAATATTTTTCAAGGGCCAACTGAGGCGTGGATTTATTAAAGAATATTTTTCAAGGGCCAACTGAGGCGTGGATTTATTAAAGAATATTTTTCAAGGGCCAAGTCGTGGATTTATAATTTTTCAAGGGCCAACTGAGGCGTGGATTTATTAAAGAATATTTTTCAAGGGCCAACTGAGGCGTGGATTTATTAAAGAATATTTTTCAAGGGCCAACTGAGGCGTGGATTTATTAAAGATTATTTTTCAAGGGCCAACTGAGGCGTGGATTTATTAAAGATTATTTTTCAAGGGCCAACTGAGGCGTGGATTTATTAAAGATTATTTTTCAAGGGCCAACTGAGGCGTGGATTTATTAAAGATTATTTTTTCAAGGGCCGTATACGCTGCTAGATGAAGCAAAAAAAAAAAAAACAAGTGTAGCTTGGGGAACAACAAAACCAATAACATCAGTGGTGGATGTCATTTGGAATGGGCCTTTATCACGACAGTGACGCTTGACTGTTTGTCTATCACGAGGATGAGGTTGGTGGGCTGTTTGGTTGATGATAAGGGGACGAGACCAGAGGAGATGGATGGGGAGCAGTATCAGCAGCAAAGTCTGTACTTGAACCGCATTCTTCCCTTGGGAGGGATTTAAATGTTGTTGTAGTTTTGCTGCAGTCATTGCACCACCAAGCTGTTGCAAACAACAAAAAAACACTGCCGCACAGATATATGATTCAGTGAACGAGCAAAACAGTTGCTGAAGTGCAATTGCAATTGAGCTTAAAAAACTCCTATCAGGACAATAAAACAAAGTAGAAAAAATAAAAACAACAACAGCAACAAAATTGCCAACCAATATAAAAATTTACACCATTTACTTTTATCAGGCTCATGATGCATACTATTTTTTTATTATTTTTAAACACTGAAATAATATTATAAAAACTCAAGCATTTAAAGCTCAAATAGTCCTTATAAAAAATCGACGAGTAGGACCTTAAAAATAGTTTAAACAAGTGAAAAAGCGTTAAGTTCGGCCGCGCCGAACTTTGGATACCCTCCACCATAGATATACTGACAGGTACTAGAAATGAAAATATAGGGAACATACCAAAAAGTGGACCTATACCGACATGTCTAAAACCATAATACAAATTTCAGAATTTTTTAACGGATAATTGTACCCTCAGCCTTATGGCAAATGAGGGTGTATACACTTTAACACGGTGAAAATGTGCCTCATCGAAATATTGGTTCTAGAACCCATGTTTCTTTGGACCAAATACGTTTCAGAAAATTTAGATTTCATTCAAACTTTGCCCATCTTATTATTTCTTCCAAACTTAGTTCAAATTCAAAGATGGGGAATATCGGTCCACTCCTTCTGGAACCTCCACACAGGGGCTGGGTCTAAATGCGGCTATAGTTCCTTATCGAACCTTACGTTATAATTTCGTATCTCGCTATCCTCCGCAGGAGAAATGATTACAACAGAGTCTTAGAACAAAACTCAAAACGCGGAACAAATCACATAACTATTTTATTTTAAAAAAGGGGGTTATATGGAGACTACCCCAAAAAGGGGGCGAATATTAATAATTTTTGGTAGGGAGATTTGTTACTATATACAACTACAAAATACCAAATTGCAACAAATTCGGTTAAAAAACGCGCTCAAGAACCCCAAAATACCGAAAATTTGGGGGTACCCTTATATGGGGACTATCCGAAAAAATTGACCTATAATCATAATTTTTTGTGGGAAGATTTGGTACATATTAAGGTCTCAAAATACAAAATTACAGCCAATTCGGTAAAAAAAATCCGGTCAAAACCCCCCAAAAACTGGAAATTGGGAGGTACCCTTATATGGGGGCTACCAGAAAAATTGGACCTATATTTATAATTTTTAATGGGGAAATTTCAGCGAATTCGGTTGAAAACCGCGCTCAAGAACCCTAAAATACCGAAAATTAGGGGGTACCGTTATATGGGGAGTACCAGAAAAAATTTTTAGTAGGAAGATTTGCTTCCCAACCTCAAAATACCGAAAATTGGGGGGTGCCCTTATATGGGAGCTATGCCTAAACGTGACCGATTATCCCATCTTCGAACTTGACCTGGCTGCAGTCAAAAGACAACTTTATGCAAAATTTCAGCACCCTATATCAATCCCTCCAGAAGGTAGCGTGATTACAACAGACGGACGGACATGGCTAGATCGTCTTAGAATTTTACCCCGATCAAGAATTATATACTTTATAGGGTCGGAAATGAATATTTCGATGTGTTACAAACGGAATGACAAAATTAATATACCCTCCATACTATGGTGGAGGGTATAAAAATGTATCGTTTGTGTGGTACCTGCATAAATATTTGTTGACTCTAACTAACAATAGTCATGAAAAAACATTAAACCAGTACACTATACTATTCTAGTCCTGGAAAGTATTTTTTTTACAAATCCACGCCTGTTGTAGTCCTGGAAAAATATTTTAACAAATTCGCGCCTATTCTAGTCCTGGAAAGTATTTTTATACCATTTACAACACTGTGGTACAAGGTATTATGTCTTTGTGCATATGTTTGTAACAGGCAAAAGGAAACGAGATAGATACATTATTCCTTTTGAGAATATGTCCTATATATCTTTCGATTTGCACAAAATTTGTTATAGGGTGCGGAATTAGGTCTAGAATGATGTGTGCTAAGTTTCGAGAAAATCTGTTCAGATTTAAATATAGCTCCCATATATATTTTCGTCCGATTTAATATAAATTGTGCACTAAAGACCAAAAGTTTGACCAACCGGCACACAATTTTGTACAATGTACAGAAGTTACTATAATTGAATGTTTTGTACGTTGAAGTATTTCTGACAACCTCTTTTATATATTTGTTCGCTCAGGACATGTGTATTTACAAAAATTTTGTGTTTTCTTTCTGTATTAACACTTGATGTTGTTCGGCATGATCATTTTCGTGCCTTTGAGATGGAAATCTGTCCCTACCATAGCTCGTGTGTTAAGTTTCGAGAAAATCGGGTTAGATTCAGATTTAAGTTTGCTCAATTTCATGTCAATGTTCGTTCGAAAAGGAAACGTCTTAAAACAATTATTTAAAGATCCATGTATTGGATTCTGCTTGAAACATTATTCTTTAAAGAAATCCACGCCTTCTGTTGGTCCTTGATTTTTTTAAAACACGCATAGTATTTTTTGCAATAATTTTTTAATAATTGTGATCCGTTTCTGGGCATAATTTTAATTTTCTTTCTCTCTCTCTCTTTTCGTGTAATTTATTTAATTAAAATTAAATGTCTGAGTTTTTCTTTATTTTTTCGCCATAACTATAGATATTTTCCACTCTTTGTTTTCTTCCACCTTTCTACTGCAAACCTAAGTACATTTTCAGACGTCTGGCAATGTGTACTCATTAACGTCAAACAAGGATGGAGAATGCACCCTTCTGCAATTTTTTAGCACCTGGGCACCTTTTGCTATGTCAATATTTTTCATTTTCTTTTGCATTATCTTTTTCACATCTTTTGGGTGTTATCTTCATTAAATGTTTTAAATAATTTAAATTTATATTTAACCTTATACAATAATAAAATTAACTACCATGCTGTTCCTTGGACTGCTTATTCAGCCAATAGCAGTTGTAAGTGAAATTCATGAATTTTTCCCTAAATCTTTATCACAATTTTCATTTTTCTACTAATGGACCTAGCTTCTATTTTCTATAAAAAGGTTATCTATTGTTCGATTTATTTTTATCATTGTTAGGTTCTAAAAAAATATTCCCAAATTTAAATCATCATTTCTAATTCATGCCAACATTCAATAAAGCACAATTTTTTTGCAAAATATCCTTTGCCATATTCATAATTTATTTAAATCCAATTTTTGTTTGCATTCCATCCTGCCCTGTCCCACAACTGGCTGTTGTGGTTTACTAGATATGAGAAGTCGTTAATAAAAATTTGAATAAATTTTTAATGAATCATGAAATTATGCGCTCAATTTATTTTCCAATGTTGTGTGGGTGTGTATGTGTGTGGGTTTTTTGTTCCGTTTTCTTTTTTTCCTACTCTATTTCCCACCACTTCTATATGCTGCTATCTACAGCTTCTGCTGTTGTTACAACCATTCAACCATTTGTCCATCATATTGTTGCAATTTTTGAAAGCATTCTCTATGCATTCCAACAAGAGCGAACATCCCGAACATTCACCAAACATTTACCCTTCGTCATCAGCATCCACCACGGCCACCATCACCTCCACTATTGCCTGCTGCCAACAACAATAAAAAATCTGCGGTATTTCCTGAGGTTTAATAACAATAAAAACTTTATTTTTGTAAAAATATATATTTTTTTACAACAAATCTGACACATAATTACAAACCACCATTTACAGGGAGATAGACAGACTGACGGACGGGCTGGCTGGCTAGCAGGCAGGCGAACTGGCAGGTTATATACCAACTGACACGGACAGAAGCAAATATCAAGCAAGGAAATTTGTACTTTTTCTCCCTTTCCCGTTGGTTGGCCTTTAATAATGCCATTTATATGCAGATACAGTGCAACCCGGCTAAATGAAACCACGATGTGAAAATAGTTTTAAAAATCCATTCCCTACGAAATATTCTTTTAAAAATCCAAGCCCTGTTGTGGCTAATCCTTGAAAAAATATTCTTTTAAAAAACCCAGGCCTTGTTGTTGCTACTCCTTGAAAAACTATTCTTTTAAAAATCCACGCCTTGTTGTGGCTACTCCTTGAAAAAATATTCTTTTAAAAATCCACGCCTTGTTGTGGCTAATCCTTGAAAAAATATTCTTTTAAAAATCCACGCCTTGTTGTGGCTAATCCTTGAAAAAATATTCTTTTAAAAATCCACGCCTTGAAAAATCCTTGAAAAAATATTCTTTCTAATCCTTGAAAAAATATTCTTTTAAAAATCCACGCCTTGTTGTGGCTAATCCTTGAAAAAATATTCTTTTAAAAATCCACACCTTGTTGTGGCTAATCCTTGAAAAAATATTCTTTTAAAAATCCACGCCTTGTTGTGGCTAATCCTTGAAAAAATATTCTTTTAAAAATCCACGCCTTGTTGTGGCTAATCCTTGAAAAAATATTCTTTTAAAAATCCACGCCTTGAAAAATCCTTGAAAAAATATTCTTTCTAATCCTTGAAAAAATATTCTTTTAAAAATCCACGCCTTGAAAAATCCTTGAAAAAATATTCTTTCTAATCCTTGAAAAAATATTCTTTTAAAAATCCACGCCTTGAAAAATCCTTGAAAAAATATTCTTTCTAATCCTTGAAAAAATATTCTTTTAAAAATCCACGCCTTGAAAAATCCTTGAAAAAATATTCTTTCTAATCCTTGAAAAAATATTCTTTTAAAAATCCACGCCTTGTTGTGGCTAATCCTTGAAAAAATATTCTTTTAAAAATCCAAGCCTTCTTGTGGCTAATCCTTGAAAAAATATTTTTTTAAAAATCCACGCCTTGTTGTGGCTAATCCTTGAAAAAATATTCCTTTAAATCTTCACGCCTTATTGAGGTCCTTGAAAAAAATATTCTTTTAAATCTCCACGCCTTATTGAGGTCCACGCTCTTAAGTAGTCTGTACTGTTGGGAGGAAGTTTCCCTCCATCCAGAAAAAAATTGGTAGTAATCAGTCCCATTCACTTTTGGCAATTGATGCTGCTGCTCTCACATTCACCTCATACTGCATAAAATGTACTCCCTTTGCTCCCTATACATACAATGATAAAAATATAGGAAATAACATTACAATCTCTCCAAACCACTCCACTCCCCCTCGTTGGCACCACCTATCAGTAAATTGTAGCTGCAGCATCTGAAAATGCATATTGGTTTGAAGTTCTGTAATTTGTATGAATTATTCATGATATTATGGCGTATGATAAATGTAACGAATGCAATGAAAAAAAAAGGATCTTCCTCCACATCCATCCATACATTAGCCCATAATGGGAAAAAATATTTCATACACCCGGCGCACTCCCGCACAAACTTTTGCAGGATGTTTTTTCGTATTTTTTCCTCGATTTTTTTTCTGATGGAGGTGAAAGCATTAATGTTGCCAAAAGCTAAAAATACGCGCCACAGCAGCAATGCGGTTCCTTCAAGCATTTTACCCCATCGATGGCTAATTCCAAACACTAACCAAGTACCGAGCACCGATACAGCAGCCTTTGGCATTGCCACTGCCATCGTCATGGCAATCGCCATGGCCGTTTTCACCGACAGCCAATGGCCCAGCCAGCCAGTCAGCGAGCCACTGCACTTCAATTCACTCACTTGGCCGAGCCGAGCTGTAATAAAAAAAGGACAATTGCATTTGTATGTTTCTGGTCGGATTTTATATTTCAACACGACCAAAAAAAGGACACCAAGACTCAAAAGCATTCTCAAAATTTACGTTCGATTTTTTCGTTACAGCAAATGAATGGTTCCTCCTGTTGGTAGCGGTGGTGTCGTATTTAAGTGGTTCTCCATGTATTCCATTATCTTTTTATGTGGGGACATGGACAAATGTTTATTTTATTTGAGAAAATATCTTTCACATCGTCCTCTTCTTCTTCGTTTTTAATTCGCAAAAAGTAATATTCGAATGTAAGTCTCTTTGGGGGTCTCTTTTCAGTAGATTTTTATTTTTTCGAAATTATGGAAGATACAGTCTCCGTTATGATGGAAGGGTTCTGATGGACACAAGGACATGGTTTTTAATAATAGTCTGATGAACACTTGTCCGTATTAATTGATTGGAAATGCAATACATTTATTGAAAATACCCGAATGAAATATCCTTCCTGCAGTCCTTATGGTGAAAGGATTTATTTATTGCAACAGAAACTTGATTTTTTTTGGAGAAAGATGTTTGAAAATGAGGATTTTTCAAAGAATATTTTTTCAATGACGTGGATTCATAGACGTGGATTTTTTAAAGATCAAATGCCATCAATAGGCGTAGATATTTCAAGAACATTTATTCAAGTACCACAACAGTCGTCGATTTTTTAAAGAATATATTTTCAAGCATCACAATAGGCGTGGATTTTTCAAAGATGGCGTGTTTTTTTTCAAGGACCTAAACAAGGCGTGGATTTTCTAAAGAATATTTTTCAAGGACCTAAACAAGGCGTGGATTTTCTAAAGAATTTTTTTTCAAGGACCTAAACAAGGCGTGGATTTTTTAAAGAATATTTTTAAGGACCTCAACAAGGCGTGGATTTTCTAAAGAATATTTTTAAGGACCTCAACAAGGCGTGGATTTTCTAAAGAATATTTTTTAAGGACCTCAACAAGGCGTCGATTTTCTAAAGAATATTTTTTAAGGACCTCAACAAGACGTGGATTTTCTAAAGAATATTTTTTAAGGACCTCAACAAGGCGTGGATTTTCTAAAGAATATTTTTTAAGGACCTCAACAAGGCGTGGATTTTCTAAAGAATATTTTTTAAGGACCTCAACAAGGCGTGGATTTTCTAAAGAATATTTTTCAGAACAGCCAACAAGGCATGGATTTTTGAAAGAATATTTTTTCAGAGCAGCCAACAAGGCGTGGATTTTCTAAAGAATATTTTTTGAAGGAGTAGCCACACCAAGCCTTCGAATTTTAAAATATGTTTTCAAGGAGTAGAAAACAAATATGCCCGGATTTCTTAGAAATATATTTACAAGGACATTTAGACCATTAAGTGAGGATTTTAAACATTTTATAAGGGGACATGCATAAATTATTTCTTCCATTTTTTCTTCTAAGCAAAGTCGAGAAATGTCTACGTTGAAAAACATTTTAATAATAAAACCCCTGCAACAGAATAACATTAGCTTATTATTTTTCATCACGCCTTCATCCATCTACCAGGCACACACACACGTACACATAGCTGTCGTATATACATACAGATATAACTTCATAATATTAAATGAGAAAAAACGATTTAACAAAAGAAAAACGCGTAACTAAATGCGACATTATGTCGCGCCTTTGTGTCTGAATTTACCACAAGGCGGCAAGGATAAGCGTAAGCGTATGTGCAGTGATTTTGTTTTTCTTTTCTATGCGTATATATTTAAAATGTGTGGCAGTGTGTGTGCGTAGTCATCCTCATCATCATATAAATGATGATGGCGACGACGATGATTATGTATTTTGTGTGTTTCTTAGCTTGTTAATGTTTGAAATTGAATCTAAATCTGACGAGAGGACGACTTCGTTGGTGGTGCCAACCGGCATCCACGACGTTGTCATCGTCAGTTGGGGTTTTTTCTGCTGGGCGATTTTATATTTTTCATTATTTGCTTTTCCAATGCAAACGGACGTGGTGTCGGCGTCGACGACGTTGTGTTGTGTGACACAAATTGACGGAAGAAAAGTCACAAGAACAAATCTGAACTGTGATTTTTTGGGAAGACAAAATATTCTCTTTTTAATAGACCATGAGGCCAATAGGTGTGGATTTTTTAAAGAATATTATTTCAAGAATCATCAGTGGAAAAGGCGTGGATTTTTTAAAGAATATTTTTTCAAGGATCATCAGTGGAAAAGGCGTGGATTTTTTAAAGAATATTATTTCAAGAATCATCAGTGGAAAAGGCGTGGATTTTTTAAAGAATATTTTTTCAAGGATCATCAGTGGAAAAGGCGTGGATTTTTTAAAGAATATTTTTTCAAGGATCATCAGTTGAAAAGGCGTGGATTTTTTAAAGAATATTTTTTCAAGGATCATCTGTGGAAAAGGAGTGGATTTTTAAAGAATATTTTTTCCAGGGATCATCAGTTGAAAAGGCGTGGATTTTTAAAGAATATTTTTTCAAGGATCATAAGGTGTTTCTTTTAAACATGTTTCCCTTTCCTCATTTAGTGGCTTTAACACCACTGTGCAACGCATTAGAGTAGCTTATGTCAGTTTCGCAGTTTTTTGTGTTGCATAACAGAGATTTGAATGGTCTTAGCTTTGCCAGATTTGTTGTTTTTCTTTTGTGGCCTGCTCGTGTTACGCCATTGCAAAGAAGTCAAATTGACAAGGGGGTGGTGGGTGAACGATTTTGTTGGTTTCCTTCTCACATTGTCCTGGTGAATAAAAACCAACCATTGTGTGTTGGATTGTGTGTTTTCTGTTTCACCTAACTAACCATATTCCTGTCTGTTCTATGTTAAATACCTTTTTTAGTTATATTGTTTCTTGTTTCCACTTTTTTTTTATTTGACACCGAAAAAAAACTTAATGATAAAGAATAGGGAAAAAACAGACAGGCACTGCAGGTTGGTCGTTATTCCAATGAGGAAAATATCCAACACCAAATGTGAGAGTGTGTGTTTCTATAGATTTGGTGACATAAAATTTCACATTAACATTCTTCTTCTGTATAATCAGGACACTGATTACGATTATGCGTCAGGTTTTAGCTACTGTTTTTTTTTCTACTTCGCATTTATTGATGATTTTTGTCGCTGTTTTGTAATTACATTTTTTTGTGAATAAATTTTCTAGTTTTTGTCCTTGGTCAATTAATTATATTAACCACTTTTTCATTCAAACTAGCCGTGACCAATTCACTTCTTTGTTGCTACTCTAAAAACCTAAGCAAATGACCAAATTACCTACCTCGACTACTAAGGTAATTAACTTTTAAAGCCCAGAAACAAAATATAACAAAAAGGTAATTAGTAGCAAAATCCCAGATATTATCTAAGTGTTGTTGGCATTATGTTTTTGTTGTACTTAGAATTTATTATATAAATGTATGGATTTATTGCATACAACTCTTATACATTGGCATACATGTAGGAGTATTATGTTATTGACTTAATCAAACTGTTGAGAAATGATCTTAAAATGATGACTTGAATAGAAAAAATTATTTAAAAAATCCACGCCTAGGGAAGGTCCTCGAAAAATATTCTTTAAAAAATCCACCCATAGAGAAGGTCCTCGAAAAAATATTCTTTAAAAAATCCACGCCTAGAGAAGGTCCTCGAAAAATATTCTTTAAAAAATCCACCCATAGAGAAGGTCCTCGAAAAAATATTCTTTAAAAAATCCACGCCTAGAGAAGGTCCTCGAAAAAATATTCTTTAAAAAATCCACGCCTAGAGAAGGTCCTCGAAAAAATATTCTTTAAAAATCCACCCATAGAGAAGGTCCTCGAAAAAATATTCTTTAAAAAATCCACGCCTAGAGAAGGTCCTCGAAAAATATTCTTTAAAAAATCCACCCATAGAGAAGGTCCTCGAAAAAATATTCTTTAAAAAATCCACGCCTAGAGAAGGTCCTCGAAAAATATTCTTTAAAAAATCCACGCCTAGAGAAGGTCCTCGAAAAAATATTCTTTAAAAAATCCACGCCTAGAGAAGGTCCTCGAAAAAATATTCTTTAAAAAATCCACGCCTAGAGAAGGTCCTCGAAAAATATTCTTTAAAAAATCCACCCACAGAGAAGGTCCTCGAAAAATATTCTTCAAAAAATCCACCCATAGAGAAGGTCCTCGAAAAAATATTCTTTAAAAAATCCACGCCTAGAGAAGGTCCTCGAAAAAATATTCTTTAAAAAATCCACGCCTAGAGAAGGTCCTCGAAAAATATTCTTTAAAAAATCCACGCCTAGAGAAGGTCCTCGAAAAATATTCTTTAAAAAATCCACGCCTAGAGAAGGGCCTCGAAAAAATATTCTTTAAAAAATCCACGCCTAGAGAAGATCCTCGAAAAAATATTCTTTAAAAAATCCACGCCTTGGAAGTCCTTGAAAAAATCATCTTTAAAAAATCCACGCCTTGAAAGTCCTTGAAAAAACCATCTTTAAAAAATCCACGCCTTGGAAGTCCTTGAAAAAATCATCTTTAAAAAATCCAAGCCTTGAAAGTCCTCGAAAAAAGCATCTTTAAAAAATCCGCGCCTAGAGAAGGTCCTCGAAAAAATCATCTTTAAAAAATCCACGCCTAGAGAAGGTCCTCGACAAAATCATCTTTAAAAAATCCACGCCTAGAGAAGGTCCTCGAAAAAATATTCTTTAAAAAATCAACGCCTAGAGAAGGTCCTCGAAAAAATATTCTTTAAAAAATCCACGTATAGAGAAGGTCCTCGAAAAAATCATCTTTAAAAAATCCACGCCTAGAGAAGGTCCTCGAAAAAATATTCTTTAAAAAATCCACGCCTAGAGAAGGTCCTCGAAAAAATATTCTTTAAAAAATCCACGCCTAGAGAAGGTCCTCGAAAAAATATTCTTTAAAAAATCCACGCCTAGAGAAGGTCCTCGAAAAAATATTCTTTAAAAATCCACCCATAGAAAAGATCCTCGAAAAATATTCCACGCCTAGAGAAGGTCTTCGAAAAAATATTCTTTAAAAAATCCACGCCTAGAGAAGGTCCTCGAAAAAATATTCTTTAAAAAATCCACTCCTAGAGAAGGTCCTCGAAAAAATATTCTTTAAAACATCCACGCCTAGAGAAGGTCCTCGAAAAATTATTCTTTAAAAAATCCACGTCTAGAGAAGGTCCTCGAAAAAATATTCTTTAAAAAAATCCACGCCTTGGAAGTCCTTAAAAAATATTCTTTATGAAATCCCCGTTAAAATTAGTGTTTGAAATCTTTGAAAATATTTAAACTTAAGCCTGAAATCTTCAAAATCTATTGCCTAAAGGTATGCACCACACTTCTTTACTTTATGCACAGTGATGCCTACTTGTCGTTTATTTAGAAAAACGCATTTAAAGTTATGCGTTGTAACATAAATGTTTATTGCAAATAATTTCAAAATTACTTTTTTTTGGAAACACGTCAAGGATATCATCCTCTATTTTTGGCAAAACAATAACAAAATTACAGAATTACTTGCATGCGAAGGAGTTCCTCTCAACAAGTTAATGGATAAACTATGTAAAATGCATGAAAAGTTCGGTAGTCGTTTTGCTAGCAATTTATATATGAAATTGCTACTCATCGTCATCATCCTCATGAATTCACCATGCAATGAAAAACTAAAATTGTTTATATTGACAAAACCACCGCTATCAAAGCAATGGGAAAAAACAAAATTTTTTGAAACCACGAAACTTATCACAAGTTTCGGAATGTTAAGACCTAGGGAGCTGGGGGGAGGGCAGTAGAGTATCCCAAAAACTAAACTTTATGACATAGACAACCCACAGAAACAGCTCAAAGTTCGCCTTACACCAATACCATTAATGCAATGCATATCATCCCGTGCTCTCCACCCAGGACATTATCTGTTCTGACAGCCAATGCATATCCTTTCAGATGATGGCAGATTTCACACAAACACACTTAATAAATATTGGTTGGCACTCTGATGTAGTGCGGTATGTTAGAAATGGTTGGCGATGACATATCCTTGCTGTTGCCGCTGCATGCATCCATGCGACCTCTCATATATTCCCATGGCATGTTTAATGATGACTTTGAAAATTTTTAAACATTTATAAGGATGATGACGAAAAACGAAACCAACTATTCATGTTATATAACAAAGTTTTCTGCTTTTCCATTTCATCTGCTACCGAACCACCACCCTCCTCCTTATCTGTTATTTTGAAATATTTCGATATTTCTAAAAATAGCACAACATTGCATTTTTCGAACACCACTCACACAATCTCCTGCATGCAGCAGTAGTACAAGTTTTATTTAGTTTTTCTCCCTCTCTGATAAATGTTCTTAAAATGCTGAAAAATAACCAATGATTATGGCAAAGTGCACAGAACTCTTTGCATTCCACGGTGGGTACTCACTGGGGGGACATGGGTGCTGATGTCGTCATAGAGCATGCGAACAAGCATTTGTTTGCTTTAGAAATGGAACAACGAAATCTATATATTTTGCATACTCATTCTACTGACCCGAACGGAGGTGCTAAACACCAGCTGAGCGACAGAGGGAGTGGGAGTTCGGATTTCGCTATAAGTTTGAAAGTATTTGTATGGCTTTGAAATGGCATTGATAAGTGAGGTTAATGTCATTTACCATTAATCATCACATACGTACAAAGTGAGCGAATGAGTGGTGCATACTTTTAGGTGTTCCATTTTCCAAACAAACAGATGTTGAGCCAAAAAATCCCAAATGCCAACGTTAGAGAATAGAGGAGCGGGGAAAAACAAAACTATGGAAATCAGTGATTGCTTTGCATTTTAAATTGAAAACGTGATCGGAAAATTGTTCAGCCTTTATTTTTGTGTTGAAGAGGGGTCGGCAATAACAAAATCCCATTGCAAATGGACGATAATGTTTTCAAATGATATGGAAAACATCTGTACTACACAACTATTTTTTGCCAGGTAACTATCCTCCCAAAAAAACCGGAATGTTTCGAGAATTTCAATCAAAATGTGAATTTGATTTGTTTGTGAATAGTTTTGTCGAAATATTCATTAATGACCATGATTTGGAATGGTACGGAAAACTATTTAAATTGTGCATGGGAGATTATTTGAAAAAAAACTATTGGGAGTAGATGTTCCGATTCATCAGGGTAATAATAATGAACTAAAACAAATATTTTAGTATAGCAGAGCGTTTGCTAAATATTTACATTTTTAAAGCCTAACGAAGGCGGGGATTTATTAAAGAATAGTTTTTCAAGGACCTAAACAAGGCGCGAAGAATAGTTTGCAAGGACCTAAATAAGGCGTGGATTTTAATAATATTTTTTTAAATCCAAGACAAGGCGTGGATTTATTAAATAATATTTTTTTAAATCCATGACAAAGCGTGGATTTATTAAAGAATATTTTCTCAAGGACCTAAACAAGGCGTGGATTTATTAAAGAATATTTTCTCAAGGACCTAAACAAGGCGTGGATTTATTAAAGAATATTTTCTCAAGGACCTAACCAAGGCGTGGATTTATTAAAGAATATTTTCTCAAGGACCTAAACAAGGCGTGGATTTTTTAAAGAATATTTTCTCAAGGACCTAAACAAGGCGTGGATTTTTTAAAGAATATTTTCTCAAGGACCTAAACAAGGCGTGGATTTTTTAAAGAATATTTTCTCAAGGACCTAAACAAGGCGTGGATTTATTAAAGAATATTTTCTCAAGGACCTAAACAAGGCGTGGATTTATTAAAGAATATTTTCTCAAGGACCTAAACAAGGCGTGGATTTTTTAAAGAATATTTTCTCAAGGACCTAAACAAGGCGTGGATTTTTTAAAGAATATTTTCTCAAGGACCTAAACAAGGCGTGGATTTATTAAAGAATATTTTCTCAAGGACCTAAACAAGGCGTGGATTTATTAAAGAATATTTTCTCAAGGACCTAAACAAGGCGTGGATTTATTAAAGAATATTTTCTCAAAGAAAACAAGGCGTATTTTTAAAGAATATTTTCAAGGACCTAAACAAGGCGTGGATTTATTAAAGAATATTTTCTCAATGACCTAAACAAGGCGTGGATTTATTAAAGAATATTTTCTCAAGGACCTAAACAAGGCGTGGATTTATTAAAGAATATTTTCTCAAGGACCTAAACAAGGCGTGGATTTATTAAAGAATATTTTCTCAAGGACCTAAACAAGGCGTGGATTTATTAAAGAATATTTTCTCAAGGACCTAAACAAGGCGTGGATTTATTAAAGAATATTTTCTCAAAGACCTAAACAAGGCGTGGATTTATTAAAGAATATTTTCTCAAGGACCTAAACAAGGCGTGGATTTATTAAAGAATATTTTCTCAAGGACCTAAACAAGGCGTGGATTTTTTAAAGAATATTTTCTCAAGGACCTAAACAAGGCGTGGATTTATTAAAGAATATTTTCTCAAGGACCTAAACAAGGCGTGGATTTATTAAAGAATATTTTCTCAAGGACCTAAACAAGGCGTGGATTTATTAAATAATATTTTCTCAAGGACCTAAACAAGGCGTGGATTTATTAAAGAATATTTTCTCAAGGACCTAAACAAGGCGTGGATTTATTAAAGAATATTTTCTCAAGGACCTAAACAAGGCGTGGATTTATTAAAGAATATTTTCTCAAGGACCTAAACAAGGCGTGGATTTATTAAAGAATATTTTCTCAAGGACCTAAACAAGGCGTGGATTTATTAAAGAATATTTTCTCAAGGACCTAAACAAGGCGTGGATTTATTAAAGAATATTTTCTCAAGGACCTAAACAAGGCGTGGATTTATTAAAGAATATTTTCTCAAGGACCTAAACAAGGCGTGGATTTATTAAAGAATATTTTCTCAAGGACCTAAACAAGGCGTGGATTTATTAAAGAATATTTTCTCAAGGACCTAAACAAGGCGTGGATTTATTAAAGAATATTTTCTCAAGGACCTAAACAAGGCGTGGATTTATTAAAGAATATTTTCTCAAGGACCTAAACAAGGCGTGGATTTATTAAAGCATATTTTCTCAAGGACCTATGTAAGGCGTGGATTTATTAAAGCATATTTTCTCAAGGACCTATGTAAGGCGTGGATTTATTAAAGCATATTTTCTCAAGGGCCAACTGAGGCGTGGATTTATTAAAGAATATTTTTCAAGGGCCAACTGAGGCGTGGATTTATTAAAGAATATTTTTCAAGGGCCAACTGAGGCGTGGATTTATTAAATAATATTTTCTCAAGGACCTAAACAAGGCGTGGATTTATTAAATAATATTTTCTCAAGGACCTAAACAAGGCGTGGATTTATTAAAGAATATTTTCTCAAGGACCTAAACAAGGCGTGGATTTATTAAAGAATATTTTCTCAAGGACCTAAACAAGGCGTGGATTTATTAAAGAATATTTTTCAAGGGCCAACTGAGGCGTGGATTTATTAAAGAATATTTTTCAAGGACCAACTGAGGCGTGGATTTATTAAATAATATTTTTCAAGGGCCAACTGAGGCGTGGATTTATTAAATAATATTTTCTCAAGGACCTAAACAACGCAAGTTCATTTCAAATTCATTACTCATGTTAACTTTACGAAGATATCCCCCTACTGCCATGCCAAGAGTTCATTTCATTGTCCCACAACATTTGGCTGTTGACAAAAAATAAAAGTTTTTCAAAACAAAAATACAAAATAAATCATGTTCCTTGAACCTTTCTCAGGAGGAGGCTTCATCAACTCCGAAATCATTAATTTTCTTGCCCACAAAATGTCTCAATAGAATTTTAAAGAAAATTTTTGTTGTAGTGATTTGTTAACTTCACCTTTAAGGCGTTCACAGACACATACATACAAGTATTTGTTTATACAATATTTCTATGCTTATTAAAATTAGGGTAGGCCAACATTTTTATTTGAAACTTCCCTTAAAAAATACGACGATCAGAGCAGAAAATAAAAAAAACATCTCCATTTTTAATAGCACCATCATTGGCCGCTTTCGTCGCTTAGTGGTGGAGCTGCGCCATTTCCTAATTTTTCATATTTTTATTGTTATTTATTTATAAACATCCGTTTGTAATAAATTAACACAAACATAATTAACTTCGAAGAGAAGAAGAAGGCAACCGACAATGGGGTGGAACGAATTGATGTTCTTCAATATGGAACTTCAGTTATTGCCTCCAGAAGAAAAAAGGTTTAAAATTATCCAAAATATTCTCCACGAACACACAGCCTTAGGATAGTACGAAGGCTAACATCTAAAAACTTTGCATAATTTCACGTGACCCATGGCCTCAAAAGAATCCACCCTAATAAGAAATACTTAAGCACAGTACCAACAACAATAGTCAATTATCGTTCATGATTGTTAAGACGATGACGATGGCTTTTAAAAGTTCCTGCCTCAGGACAACCTACAAAAGCATCTCAATTTGTTCGGCTACTTTTTCTTCTTCTTCTTATTCTTCTTTAAACACTTGAATTTTCAAGTGCTGACCGGCCAGCCGTCGGAACATTCCTCCTCTGTTCATATTTCTTATTGGCCCAAAAATTCATTGTGTAAGTGCGATAGCAGCCATGTTTCCTCTTTCCGTTCTGAATCATCGTGTTTTTTTTTTCATTTTGTTTGAGGTGCTTTGGAGGCTGAGGCCTTTCACAAGTAGAACATATTTCCATGGAAAGAATAAACAGTCAAGACTGAAAGAAAATATTTTCATATTTAGTGTCTGGTCTGGTATACACGTGGTAATAACAATAATTAGCCCAAATTGCTATTTGAGTGTTGGGAAGTCGTTGGACGCGCAGGACAATAGAAGAGAAGCAACGACAATAGGCTACGAAGATATTCGTCACAAATATCAACAGCAGCTAAAGTTACAAACGAAACGTAACCATCCAAAAAAATGCTTTGAGTCTCAAGTGCCAAACAATGGCAAATAAATGTGAAAACAGAAATTGAAAATTGTTGTCAGAACGAAAAAAAAAATTGAAAAGTGTAACCAATAAAAACTGTAATAAATGGAAATAATGGTGTCTGGTGGCAGTACTTGAAAAAAAATTTTCTTTAAAAAATATTTTTTAAAAAATTCACGCCTTTGCTACTACTTGAAAAAATATTCTATAAAAAATGCATGCCTTGGCACCTACTTCAAAAAAATATTCTTTAAAAATCCTCGATTTCGATACAACTTTTGTTAAGTCCACATCTACTGACGGTGATATTCACCGTTAAAGCAGATCGGCCCATAGATCTTCCGGAGAATGTTTCTCGTAAACAGTCCAAGAGCTGCCTTTTCTACTTGCGCAACTACCCACCCTTCAAATCTATATAACAGCACGGGTAGTATCAGCGACTTGTAGAATATGAGTTTGGCCTTGCTTTTGAGTTGTTTGTTCAGACCATAGTAGCATCGGTTGGCCATCACTATCCTTCTCCGAATTTCAAAGCTGATGTCATTCGTTTTGTTTATGGCGGTTCAAGGTATATAAAATCTTTGACTACCTCGAGGTTGTAGTTCTCAAGTTCCACAGTTGGGCCGAGTCTACTGGATGTCTTGCGTTGATATCATCAGCTTGGTCTTCTCGCCGTTTACTGCCAGACGCTTTTTGGCAGACTCCTTTTCAATTTGTTCAAAGGTGGCTGTTATCGCTCTCAATGTTCGACCCTTATGTCGATGTCATCGGCGTAGGGGAGTAACATGTGTTGTTTGGTGTACAGAGTGCTATTTCTGTTCACTTTTGCCTCTCGTATGACCTTTTCCAGCAGGATGTTAAAAAGGTCACACGACAAACTGTCACCTTGTCCGAATCCTCATTCGGTATTAAACGGCTCCAAGAGGTCCTTTCCGACTTTAACTGCTGAACTTGTGCCAGTTAAAGTTATCCTGCATAGCCGAATTAATTTTGCAGGAATGCCAAACGAAAACATGACTTTATACACCTCTGAATGGATGGGGCTGTCGAATGCGGCTTTATAGTCGACTAATAGGTGGAATGTGTCGATGTGTTTTTCGTGGGTTTCTTCCCAGGATTTGGCGAAGAGTGAAAATCTGGTCAATGGTGGATTTGCCATGTCTGTAGCCGCATTGTTATGGTCCAATAATGTCATTGACCATTGGCTTCAGTCTTTCACACAGTACGCTGGATATCATTTTATATGCGATCGGAAGGTAACTTATTCCTCTTTAGTTGGCACATATCGTCTTGACTCCTTTTTTGTGCACGGGACACAGAATGCTGGGGTTCCAATCATTGGGCATGCATTCATCTAGCCAAATTGTACTAATCAGCTGGTGCATGCTCCTGGCAAGTATCTGACCACCAGTATTGAATAGTTCGGCGTGTAACCCATCGGCACCTGCTGCTTTATTATTCTTCAGCCGATTGATTGCTATTCTGCTATTCTTCATCTTGGCTAGGTGGTTTACACTCTATACCATCATCTCTTATTGGTTCTGGGGTATGTTCTTCACCGCCACTATTTTATACCAGAAGTTTTCCAAAATGCTCC
Source organism: Musca vetustissima (assembly GCF_032173495.1). Lineage (NCBI taxonomy): Eukaryota > Metazoa > Arthropoda > Insecta > Diptera > Muscidae > Musca > Musca vetustissima. The sequence continues at coordinate 32,604 of NW_026885336.1, read as the reverse complement.
TTCCAGATCCTCAACACGCTGTCTGTATCTGTCACCAGGTTTCCTTCTTCATCTCTACAGGTGGATGTGCCTGCACCAATGCGTTCGGTTTGGTGTTTTACCCGTTCGGACTTCATTCGCACTCATGTACATCTCGATTTGCTCATGCTCACGTTTTTCTTGCTCTTTCTTCTTTTTTCTGAAAATTCGTTTCTCCTCTCTCCTTTTCTCCCGATGGTTCTCCATCGCATTACGTGTTGCTACTGCCCGCAGGGTTGCCCTATACGCTGCGGTTTTCATATCAGTAGCATCACGACACTCCTGATCGCACCACGAATTTCGTGATGGTGGTATTTGATACCCAAGTGTTGCTTTTGCTGCAGTTTGAAGGGAGTGGACAATTCTCTGCCACAGCGCTTGTATATTATTATCGGAACAAGCAGTTGGGTAAGTTGAGCGGAGTAGACTTCTGCTGTGTTTGCAGCTTTTTTACGTCAAATTTCCGTGTTACATTAGATCGCACCTTTGCTGCAACATTAAGACGGGTGCATACCTTGGCTGTCACAAGGTGATGGTCCGAATCGATATTCGCTCCTCGGATCGATCAGACGTCTAGAGCACTGGATGAATGCCTTCCGTCTATCACAACATGTTCGATTTGATTTCTCGTTGTTCGATCGGGAGAAATCAAGTGGCCTTGTGTATATCGAGATGCTTGAATCTGGTGCTGCTAACTACCATGTTTTTTGCTGCCGCGAAGTCAATCAACCTCATGCCGTTGTCTGATGTTTCTTCATGAAGGCTGAATTTTCCGACGGTGGTGCTGAAGATATTCTCTCTTCCGATTTTTGCATTACAATCTCCTAGCAGAATTTTAATGTCATGGCCAGGGCAACGGTCATATGCTGTTTCTAGGCGCTCGTAAAATATATCATTGGTCTGCTCATCTTTGTTTTCGTTCGGAGCACGGGCGCAAATAAGACTGATGTAGAAGAATTGCGTTTTAATGCGGATAATAGCAATTCGCTCATCTACTGGAGTGAATCTGGAGACGAGGTCTTTTATTTTCCTGTTAACCATAAATCCGCAGCCAAATTCATGTCTCGTTTCATGGCAGCTATAATACAGGGCGTAATCATCTGATTTACTTACGCCAGTCCCTTTCCATTGCATTTCCTGCAAGGCAATAGTAATGGCTTTGTACGTCTTGAGTACATCCGCTGACGCGAAAAATGTGCCTGTTCTGTACAACGTGCGCACATTCCAAGTGCAGATTCGCAGATCGTGGTCCTTTATACGTTTGCGGGGGTCGTCAACATTTATTGGGTTTAGTTTTCTTTGCTTTTTGATACTTGGTTCGGTTCGGTGAGCAACTAACCCGACGCCTCAACCCATTTTTATAATTCTTATGGGTGAACTCGCGGCACATATTAGCTCACTACTTCATCGGGTGATGAAAATAGGTACCCCAGGTGGCACCACGAGTTGGTCAATGTCCACAATTGAGATGAAAGAGGGACCAAGATAAGCCTGGACATCGCATTGTTAAAGCCAATCAGATCCGTTGCTTGGTATCTATCATCCCCTACGCCATCCTTAAATAATTCAGGTCTTTAAAAAATCCACGCCTTGTTTAGGTCCTTAAAAAATTCAGATCTTTAAAAAATCCACGCCTTGTTTAGATCCTTAAAGAATTCAGGTCTTTAAAAAATCCACGCCTTGTTTAGGTCCTTAAAGAATTCAGATCTTTAAAAAATCCACGCCTTGTTTAGGTCCTTAAAGAATTCAGGTCTTTCCACCAGTTTCGAGATATTATTAGAATTCCGAACAAATTAAAATTTATTATTAATTATTTTGTCTTGAAGAGTTCATTGAACATGACGACTACTTGTTCTAATTACTGATATTAAAAATTTGGTTTTGTGTTTCCAAAATGTTGAGTAGCAATGGGGATTATAACAAAATAATTAAGACTAGAAAATAATTAATTTCGACTAACCTACATTGGTGGGGATTATCTGAAACAAGAGAGCTTACCAAGTGTCGTAATATAAATTTTTAATACAAACAATATTGGAAATGGACATACCTGAAAAGATAAGAAAGGGATTGGAAAATAAGACATATTTTAAGAATTAAAAAAATTGAAATTTTGAATAAAATATTTAATATAATCTCCATCTTATATATGGTTTAAAGACCCTTTAAATTGTCCTATATCCAAAAAAAGTAAATTTAAGAAATTTAAATTTTGTGCATCCTTTCCAAAAATAAACAACAAACCCAAAATTATTACATTTCCATAATGCAGATGAAATTCAAAATGATTTTTGGTGACATCATTTCACAAATCAACAACCTAAGCATCATCAGCAGAAGAACAGCAGCAGCATCATCAACAGCATCCTCATCGTCGTCATGGAATTTGAATCACATGACATGCCAAATCTTGGCAAGAATATGCATATCCTTTTTATTATTGCTGCTGCTGCTATTCCCACAACTGTAGTTTTACCCACTCCTTCGGTCGCACAGGCACACATACATACATATATGGGGAAGAAATTTACGTCAATTTTTGTCGCATTTAGTGACATATATCCTCTCAACACTTGCTTGCCTGCCATGTCCTGGCAAAAAGGATGTGTGCAAAAACTAAACGAAGGATGCCGAATCCAAAAAGAATTGTATTAAAAATCATGAATTGAACTTAATTTACATTTGGAAGATGTCAAACTCATATCAAATTGAAAAAAAAAACGAGAAAAATAATGAAGAAGTGTGAGGGAAAACAGAACTATTGCAACTGTTTCTTAGCGACATTCGTCGCTATTCAGCCAACCCAACCAATCATCATCGCTTGCCATCACCACTACCAGTGACATTCCTCGTTCCCATCACATTTCAGTTCAGTTCATTTATTATGAATTGAGTTTTCAAATGTCATTAATTTCTTGGAAATAATTCAAGAAGAGGGTAATTGTTGCAGAAGTAGTTGGATGGAGGATGTATGGGGAGAGGAGGTGGGTAGCATAATAACGAATATTGAACTATAAATGATTGAATGCCACCAATAAATATTTTTAGCGTAAACGGAGAAGTTGGAAAACTTAAATTGAATTAAATATTATCTGACAAATAATTTAATGAAGTATGGAAATAAAAATATTAAAAAAAATCAAAAATAATTCTTTAAAAAATCCACGCCTTGTTTAGATGTTTCAAAAGGTCACGCCTTGTTTTGGTGATCCCTGAAGAATATTCTTTAAAAAATCCACGCCTTGTTCAGATCCTTAAAAAAATAATCTTTAAAAAATCCACGCCTTGTTCAGATCCTTAAAAAAATAATCCACGCCTTGTTCAGGTCCTTAAAAAAATAATCTTTAAAAAATCCACGCCTTGTTTAGATGTTTAAAAAGGTCACACCTTGTTTTGGTGATCCCTGAAGAACATTCTTTAAAAAATCCACGCCTTGTTTAGATGTTTAAAAAGGTCACACCTTGTTTTGGTGATCCCTGAAGAACATTCTTTAAAAAATCCACGCCTTGTTTAGATGTTTAAAAAGGTCACACCTTGTTTTGGTGATCCCTGAAGAATATTCTTTAAAAAATCCACGCCTTGTTTAGATGTTTAAAAAGGTCACACCTTGTTTTGGTGATCCCTGAAGAATATTCTTTAAAAAATCCACGCCTTGTTCAGGTCCTTAAAAAAATATTCTTTAAAAAATCCACGCCTTTTTCAGGTCCTTAAAAAAATATTCTTTAAAAAATCCACGCCTTTTTCAGGTCCTTAAAAAAATATTCTTTAAAAAATCCACGCCTTGTTCAGGTCCTTAAAAAAATATTCTTTAAAAAATCCACGCCTTGTTCAGGTCCTTAAAAAAATATTCTTTAAAAAATCCACGCCTTGTTCAGGTCCTTAAAAAAATATTCTTTAAAAAATCCACGCCTTGTTCAGGTCCTTAAAAAAATATTCTTTAAAAAATCCACACCTTGTTCATTCTGCCAAAAGTGGGTCTGGCAGTAAAGGGCGAGAAGACCAAGCTGGTGGTATCAACGCGCAAGACGTCCAATAGACTCGGACCAACTGTGGAACTTGAGAACTACAGCTTCGAGGTAGTCAAAAATTTTATATACCTTGGTACCGCCATAAATAAAACGAATGACCTCAGTTTTGAAATACGGAGAAGGATTGTGATGGCCAACAGATGCTACTATGGTCTAAGCAAACAGTTTGGAAACAAGGCCTCCTCCCTCCAGACCAAACTCACAATTTACAAGACGCTGATACTACCCGTGCTAGTATATGGATCTGAAGCATGGGTATTTGCGCAAGCAGATGAGGCAGCTCTTGGGGTGTTTGAAAGAAAAATTCTACGAAAGATTTTACGGGCCGATCTGCGTCGACGGTGAATATCGGCATCGAATGAACCACGAGCTTTACCATTTATACGCAGATATCGACATAGTCAGTCGTATTTAGTTGCAGCGATTACGGTGGCTAGGCCATGTTGTGCGAATGAATGAGAATGCCCCAGCTCAAAAGGCATATAAAAGCGAGCCTACTGATGGTTCCCGTAGAAGGGGAAGACCACGAATTAGATGGAAAGACTAAGTAGAAAACAACATCTGGGAACGTGGCCTTCCAAATTGGTGGATTTGCGCACAAGACCGACGCGCTTGGAAATCTTTTTTAAGCTCGCGCATATGGAACAACCGTTCTGTAACAAGCCAACTAAGTCACGTAAGTAAGAAAAAATATTCTTTAGAAAATCCACACCTTGTTAAGGTGTTTGGAAAAATATTATTTAAAAAATCCACGCCTTGTTAAGGTCCTTGAAAAAATATTATTTTTTTCAAATTTTTTAAAAGTTCTCTAAAATTTTCTGTTGTTTATCATCTTCCCAGAAAAAATCGATTTCATTATAAAGTATTTACTACAACATTTCCCAAATGTCGCAAACAAAATATTAGCTTTGGGTTCAGTTCATTGAAACTTTTCAGCACATACGTAAAACAAAGCCAAAGCCACTAACACATCCTTAACCCCACCCTCGAAATTTTAACATGTCGAAGTTTTGTTAATAAAGTTTTATTATTAACTTTTTGTTATATTATTCCAAGGAAAAGAAAGTTACTTTCCCCTCCCATTCAATGTTGCCATGATGACCACAAAAAAAAAAAATACAAAACTTCCCCTTATCTGTGTTACACCATCTGAACCTTATCCATATTCTCATCTCCCCATCAGCATCATCATCATTGACATAAAAATCAGTGTAATGGTGGCAAAGTAACATATTTTCCAAACTAATATTCTCAACTATAAAAATCGGGAGTTTGGAGCAAAAGGGGAGAGGGAGAAGGCAAGAGATATTGGGATGACAAAAAGTGACGAAGAGTTAGCCACAGGGATCACAGGATAATGGTGATGATGACGATGATGTTAAAAAATCTACAAAAGGTGGTACTGCTGCTGGTGTGTCACAACAACAAAACAGAGTTTATGGAATTGTTGTAAAGAAACAACAACAAAATTATGGAGAAAAAAATATGTTTTTAATTCTCACCCTAAATCCTACTGCAATGCTCCTGCATAACAGGGAATCGTCAGAGATAAAGCAAAGGAGTATCACAAAGTTTTGTTCATCTTTTCCTGATAGCAACACAGTAGTATTTTTACGGTGAAATATTCTTTGGATGATGTTGCTGCTACAGTTGTTATTTGTTGTTGTTTTTATTGCTGTTTACAAGTTTCGTAGTTTTTTTATTGTTGCAACTGTTTTTAGTAGTTTTGTGGCAAAGGTAAGTGTGGGGAGAGGACACCTCTTTGCGTTGGTGTTAAACCAAAGGATGCATAAAATGCGAATAACTACCCTCCAAACATCACTCTATTGACACTCAAGTGTCATTATTTTGTAGCAGAATGAAAGAATGCTCTTTAATAAAAAAAGTTATGTCATTATGGGCAACGACAACAAAACGATGCTGTTACCTTGGCTTGTTACCGCTGCAACTAATAATGTTCGGTTGCAACTTGCCCGAACAACAATAACAACTGCCGCAACAAAAAATACATTAAATGAAAATATCCAGTTCTTATGAAATGAAATTTTCCTTGAATAGTTGTTTGGAAATTATTATGAAAATGAAAAAGTCTGGAAATTAAGTGCCAAGGAACAAAGAAAAAACGGGAAATTGAAGAGAGCGACTAAATTCAAAGAAAATAACCTTTTTTATAGATTAAAGAATATAAATAGAAATTTCGATAGAAATTCCTGTAGAAAATGAGTCCATCTAATTTGTTTGTCTACAGAGAAAATCATGTAATTATTCTACAGGGACCCCGGATGGCTAAGGAAGTGCCAGACCTACCATTATAGAATTCACTTTTCCCAAAATTCAGGTTTCTAATGGAACGTTGGTATAATCCCTATAAAAGCGAAGTTCTTCTACAATAGTCATATTTGCGCCCATGCTCCGACGGAAGACAAAGATGAGCAGACCAAAGACATATTTTACGAGCACCCGGAAACAGCATTTGTTGGGAGATTTAAATGCAAAAATAGGAAGAGAAAATATTTTTGGCCCCACCGTCAGAAATTTAGCCTCCATGATGAATCATCCGACAACGGCAACGACTTCACGGCAGCGAAAAACATGGTAGTTAGCAGCACCAGACTCAAGCATCTCGACATACACAAGGTCAACTGGATTTCTCCTGATAAAGCTGCGAAAAATCAAATTGATCATGTTCTGATAGACAGAATGTTTTAGACGTTCGATCGAAACGAGGAGCGTATATCGATTAGGACATTACCTTGTGGCAGCCAAGGTCCGCATCCACCTGCTTGACGAAAACACTTCTTGTCCCGATAATAGTATAGATGCACAATGGCAAAGAATTGCCCACTCCCTACTAACTGCAGCAAAAGCAACACTTGGGTACAAAAACCACCACTAAGAAACCCATGGTACTACCAGGAGTGTCGTAATGCTACTGATGTGAAAAACACAGCGTATAAAGCAACCATGCAAAGAACAAAGAGTAGCAAAACTCAATGTGATGGAGAATAATTGGGAAAAAAATGAGAGATGAAAAACGTATTTTCAGAAAAAAGGAGAAAGAACAAGAAAGGCGTAAGCTTGAGATCGAAATCGAGATTTACAGGAGTCAGAATGAAGTCCCAAAATTTTACCAACGAGTAAAACACCAAACCGAAGGCTTTGGTGCAGATACATCCTCCTGTAGAGATGAAGAAGGAAACCTGGACAGCGTGTTGAGGGCCTGGAAGGAGCAAGATCAGAAGTTATTATTCTTTTAGAATAAGAAGTAATTATTCTTTTAAAATAACAGGTTATCTTCTTGTGAAAGGGTTTATACTAGAAGATCAGGGTGTATCCTTTAAGAAAACCAGATTGTCTTCTTAGGAATGGGTTTTTTATAGAAAGGGTTCTTCTGGAAGTCCAGGTCTTCTTCTTAGGAATGGTTTTCTTTTAGAAAACCAGAAGGTCTTCTTCTATTCTCTCAAAAGACCAGGGTACCTTCTTGTGGATGGCCAGTGGGTTTTCTTATAAAAGGGTTTCTTCTAGAAGACCAGGTTACCTTTTTAGTAATAATTTTCTTATAGAAGACCAAAAGCTTTTCTTATAGAAGGTCAGAATTGAGTCCGGAAATTTTACCAACGAGTAAAACAACAAACCGAAGGCTTTGGTGCAGGAACATCTTCCTGTAGGGATGAAGAACGTAACCTGCTGACAGATGCAGACAGCGTGTTGAGGATCTGGAAGTAGCATTTTGTAAATTTCCAAAACTACGTACACATTCCAACAAACCTACACTCCGGCGCTAAAGTTAATTTCAAATTTCACGATTGCAGCTCTATTTGTACCTCCAAATTCAACTTGTACCAAATATAGTACCATATAGTACTTTTTGTACACATAAGAACACACTTACAAAATCATCTCCATATATCGACCCTACATATCAACCTTAATTCGCATTGTAAATTTCAAAATTTTAGCTCTATCCATTTGTAATTGTAAACAATTTAATACATTTTAGTACTTTTCGGATACTTATAGTTCGAATGTCAATCTACACTGCATCAGTGACCCTCATTTCAAATTTAAGAGTTCTAGCTCAACGGGTTCGCCAAATCTTAGTACTTTTTTGTACCGTTATAGTACGAACCTCCATAACCCCAGCCTTAACAGTTACCAGTTCTGTTACAGCACCCTATTCTGCTTTAAGAAGATATTGTCGTTTTCATAATTCAGAATTTTTGACTCGCTGAGTTGAAGTTATTAAAATTACATCCACGAAAATCCAGATTGGACCATACTTCTTCAAAAATCACAATGGAACGACTTTAGCTGTCAATTTGGAGCGTTTTGGTCATGTGATAACCGACTTTTTTCTGCTATTGAAGAATACATTTGCCACATAACTCGAGCAGATATGGTTTCATTTTAAGAGACATTTCCTAGCCACGTAAAATCTCGTTGTGGCGATATCAAGTGACTACCAAGTGATGCTGTCCAATATGTGTCAAAAAGTGGACGAAAATTACTCCATTTATCACAAAAAAGTATCAAATATAAGATGATACTACTATGAAACCTCCTAAAAGTATGCATCACACATTCATTTTATTTTAGATTAATATCACATTTAAGATTTTGGAATACCAAAGCTTGAGATTTGAGTCAACAAATATAAAAAATAATGCGTTCGTATTATTACTCCTTAAAAGAAAAAACTATCAAGGTCACCTCCCAGATTATGTCTTAAAAAACTTGCATAATTTAAAAAACGCTCCAAGTAACCCAACGAATCTCCACATTTCCCCGTCCTCCATGTCCCCAAAACTCTGAAGCGGAAATGTAACTTTTTTGTCCAAAAAAAATAAATTGAGGATTTTAAGCGAATAATGTTTCATTTTAACAAATTTTCCAAGCTACAAAATAAAATCTTCGGCAATTTCCCCTTTGGCTCTAGACAAAAGGATTTTAAAGACAACAAAAAAAATTAACCCAAAACAATGACAAGAAAAAGGCGAAGAAGAAGCAATGCGACAAAACTTTATACGCGTTTTAACCGGGTTTTTTTCTTCGTATTTACCATTGTTTTTAACAACTTTTGAATAAAAATGACTTTATTTCGTTTGAATGGCAAAAAAACCAAAAAAAAAAGATTAAAATAAAATATCCGACGAGAACAAATATCCAACTTAACGGGGTTTTTCTTTTCGCATTTTTTCACAGGAAAATTGTACAAGTCAAAACTATTAATAGAAAAAAATAGGAGAGACAAAACGGGGCAACGAATCTAAAATCAAGGAAAAATAAGAGGAGAGGATGACAAAGGCTGGGCTGGGGGTTTGAATTTAATCCCATTTAGGGATATAGCGAAAAAAAGTACAGAAGTTCAACTTCAAAGTGAGCTCCAACGAAGAATAACGAAATAGAATACCACGACAACCATCTTCTCTAGCACCAGAAGCGCTCTCAGGAAAACTTTGAAAACTAACTCAACTGACAATCTGGGAGTGATAACAATAAAATGCTGCAAATTTCACTTGTTTATATCATTTTCTATTCATTTATAGCTGCTGCTGTTGCTGTTGTTCATTGTGGCGATGGCGGCACAAAGTTGAAATGTCATTTAAACTCATGACATTTTTAAAAGCTCCACGCGGCTAGGAATGAAACAATGCCAACAAGGGAAGAGATGACAAAATGAAAAAGGGGAAAAAATAATAAATATATAATAGAACATGAAACCATCAGCCTTGCTATTACCTCCAGAAGTAGAGAACAAAAAACAAAGAAGTATTAATGTTGTTTGTTGTTCAACTTCAAGTACCCTTTACTACCGTCATCATCATCAGCAACCAGCAGAACTATCACCTACAGGTTAACTTTTTCCAAGAAACTTGTTGCCATCTTAGTTAAAAAGTGGGAAACTTTTTTCCAGCATTCGGGCAATGGCATTGGGTGTAATTCTAACAGAAAGTAATTTTAAATTGAAAAAATATTCTTTAATAAATCCACGCCTTGTTGAGGCCCTTGAAAAAATATTCTTGAATAAATCCACGCCGTGTTGAGGTCCTTGAAAAAATATTCTTGAATAAATCCACGCCGTGTTGAGGTCCTTGAAAAAATATTCTTGAGTAAATCCACGCCTTGTTGAGGTCCTTGAAAAAATATTCTTGAATAAATCCACGCCTTGTTGAGGTCCTTGAAAAAATATTCTTGAATAAATCCACGCCTTGTTGAGGTCCTTGAAAAAATATTCTTGAATAAATCCACGCCTTGTTGAGGTCTTTGAAAAAATATTCTTGAAAAAATCCACGCCTTGTTGAGGTCCTTGAAAAAATATTCTTGAATAAATCCACGCCTATCGAGGGCCTTGAAAAAATATTCTTGAATAAATCCACGCCTATCGAGGCCTTGAAAAAATATTCTTGAATAAATCCACGCCTATCGAGGGCCTTGAAAAAATATTCTTGAATAAATCCACGCCTTGTTGAGGTCTTTGAAAAAATATTCTTGAAAAAATCCACGCCTTGGTGAGGTCCTTGAAAAAATATTCTTGAAAAAATCCACGCCTTGTTGAGGTCCTTGAAAAAATATTCTTGAATAAATCCACGCCTTGTTGAGGTCCTTGAAAAAATATTCTTGAATAAATCCACGCCTTGTTGAGGTCCTTGAAAAAATATTCTTGAATAAATCCACGCCTTGTTGAGGTCCTTGAAAAAATATTCTTTAATAAATCCATGCCTTGTTGAGGTCCTTGAAAAAATATTCTTTAATAAATCCACGCCTTGTTTGACTACTTGAAAAAAATATTCTTTAAAAAATCCACGCCTATTCTAGTCTCTGCAAGAAAATATTCTTTAAAAAATCCACGCCTATTCTAGTCTCTGCAAGAAAATATTCTTTAAAAAATCCACGCCTATTCTAGTCTCTGCAAGAAAATATTCTTTAAAAAATCCACGCCTATTCTAGTCTCTGCAAGAAAATATTCTTTAAAAAATCCACGCCTAAACTTAATTACTTAGCTGGCTTGTTACAGAACGGTTGTTCCATAAGCCGAGCTTAAGGGAACCCCACCCATTCTCAATTTTAATTTTTCAAGATTTTTAATGGGCTGGTAAATCAATACCAATGCTTGTTGAGGTTTGTAACTTTGCACATATATAATTGAAGATTTAAAAGAGAAGAAAAATAATTTACAAACAATTTTTGTTATTGTTTTGTTGTTTTTTTTGTAATTAAAGAAAAGTCCTTATTTTTGATGGCGGGCATGATAACTCCTCACTGGAACATCGGAATCCGAAAATTCCAACGGTGTTAGAAAGAGTAAATGTCTGGCTCTCGTATGAACTAGGATTATTGACTTCGCTCTAAAATTAACAAAATGGCGGACCTTTAAAAAAATATTTTTGGAAAATCGCCGATTTTTGACCAAAAACCAAGTTAAAAAGTAAGGAAGATATTCACCGATTGACTTTATCCTAGTTCATACGATAGCTATACACTCACAGAGAAACGTGTAAAAATTTGGAATCGATTGGGTTATTAGTTTTTGAGTTATCGTGCCCGCCATTCGCAAAAGAGAAAAACGCGTTTAAAGTTTGAGAAGCCCTTTAGCCGTCACTTGATGCTGACACAATAAATCGGCTATATCTTCAAGAGTTCTTGAGATTTTCACTTGAAATTTTGTAGAGACATTCTTGAATTAGTGTAGAATCGAATTAAATCAAAAAATTTTTTGACCCCGAGAATGGGGGGGGTCCCCTTAAAAAAGTTTTCCAAGCGCGTCGGAAAGCCACGTTCCAATATGCTGTTTTCTACTTGGTCTTTCCATCTAATTCGAGGCCTTCCCTTTATACGGGAACCATCAGTAGGCTCGCTTTTATATCCCTTTTGAGCTGAGGCATTCTCATTCATTCGCACAACATGGCATAGCCACCGTAGTCGCTGCAGCTCAATACGACTAACTATGTCGATGTCCGCGTATAAATTGTAAAGCTCGTGGTTCCATCGACGCTGATATTTACCGTCGACGCAGATCGGCCCGTAGATCTTTCGTAGAATTTTTCTTTCAAACACCCCAAGAGCTGCCTCATCTGCTTGCGCAAGTACCCATGCTTCAGATCCATATAATAGCACGGGTAGTATCAGCGTCTTGTAAAGTGTGATTTTGGTCTGACGGGAGGTGGCCTTGTTTCTAAACTGCTTACTTAGACCATAGTAGCATCTGTTGGCCATCACAATCCTTCTCCGAATTTCAAAGCTGATGTCATTCGTTTTATTTATGGCGGTACCAAGGTATATAAAATCTTTAACTACCTCGAAGCTGTAGTTCTCAGGTTCCACAGTTGGTCTGAGTCTATTGGACGTCTTGCGCGTTGGTACCATCAGCTTGGTCTTCACACGATAAACTGTCACCTTGTCTGAATCCTCGTTCGGTATTGAAGGGCTCCGATAGGTCCTTTCCTACTTTAACTGCTGACCTTGTGCTACATAAAGTTATCCTGTATAGCCGTATTAATTTTGCAGGAATGCCGAACGTAGACATGGCTGTAAACACCTCTGAACGGATAGGGCTGTCGAATGCGGCTTTATAGTCGACGAATAAGTTGTATGTGTCGATGTGTTTTTCGTGGGTCATTTCCAGGATTTGGCGCAGAGTGAAAATCTGGTCAATGGTGAATTTACCAAGTCTGAAGCCGCATTGGTATGGTCCAATGATGTCATTGACCATTGACTTTAATCGTTCACACAGCACACTGGATAGTTGGCACATATCGTCTTGTCTCCTTTTTTGTGCACGGGACACAGGATGCTGAGGTTCCAATCATTGGGCATGCATTCCTCTAGCCAAATTGTGCTAATCAGCTGATGCATGCCCCTGACCAGCATCTGACCACCAGTCTTGAATAGTTCGGCTGGTAACACATCGGCTCCTGCTGCTTTATTGTTCTTGAGCCGATTAATTGCTTTTATGACCTCATCTTGGCTTAACTAGTGTCTTGAAAAATATCCTTAAAATGTTTTGGTATTTTTTCTTCGAAATCTGAACTAATTAAATTGTCTTTGTTTCGCCTTAAAGCTCCACGACGCAAAAATACGAAAATAAATTTCTTAATTTCCCCATACGACCAAGACGACCGAGGAAATTAAGAAAGAGAAGACCCCGAACAACATATCATCGTTGTTATCATCAACGTCAGAGCGGGACAACATTGTGAATAATTTAAGTTGATTAAGACACGAGTACAACAGCCTCTGCGCCCACAAATATTTTGAAACCCCAAAGACGCACACACACACCTGTATACAATTTACCCACAAACAAATGGCAAACGTGTCATTTACCCGTTCTCATGATGAGGATGATGCGTGTCAGAAGTAGACATTTGTTGTCACAGCATACGCACCCCCCAACCGCCCACACCATTGGCTCACACACAGTCTTTGCTGACAAACACCGACACGTAGTGGATGGAAGACGACGAGTGTCGTTTGAATATTTATTAAGTTAAATTTCTAATCAACAACAGCCGTAAGGATATACACGTTCAACCTTAGCCACATGGAAGGGGTAGTAGTTATATCCCAAATAGCAGATAGCATTTCACCTTGAATGATCCTTTTTCATTGAAAACAAGGAGCACACACCCAAACATATAAATGTGTGTGGTATATAAAAAACTTCTAATTAAGTTTCAAGTTTAATCAGGTTGGGAGGTATGGAGCCTCAGGCTTATATTTGCTTGTTGGGATGAAGGGATGAAATTACCTCAAAAATTGTGACCTGTCTAAGGACATTAAGTGCCGAAACGAAATATTTTAAAGTGATTAACTGAGAAATTAAACGAGAAAAAAATATTATTGGCTTAATCACCAAAAACTGTAGTGAAGAATAGCCGTAGATTTTGTAAAGATGTTTTTTAAGGACTAAAAGAGGCGTGCCGCGATTTCTCCCATAAGAACTATAAACGAATGGGTTGATGCGTCGGGTTAGTTGCCCACTCTCGGAAAACCCAACCGACTATGAAAAAGCTAAGAAAAATAAAACCAACTCCCCCTAATGGTGACGACTCCCGCAAACGTATAAAGGACCACGATCTGCGAATCTGCACTTGGAATGTGTGCACGTTGTACAGAACAGGAGCAGTGTTCGCTTTGGCGGATGTACTCAAGAAGTACAAAGCCGATATTATTGCCTTATAGAAAATGCGATGGAAAGGGACAGGCGTAAGTAAATCAGACGATTATGCCCTGTGTTATAGCTGCCATGAAACGAGACATGAATTTGGCCTCGTCCCTCCGTATAAAAGCGAAGTTCTTCTACATCAGTCTCATTGGCGTCCATGCTCCGACCGAAGATAAAGAGGAACAGACCAAAGACATATTTTACGAGCGCCTAGTAACAGCATATTGCCCTGGCCATGACATTAAAATGTTGCTAGGAGATTTTAATGCAAAAATTGGAAGGGAAAATATCTTTGGCCCCACCGTCGGAAAATTCAGCCTTCATGAAGAAACATACGACAACGGCATGAGGTTGATTGACTTCGCGGCAGCAAAAAACATAATAGTTAGCAGCACCAGATTTAAGCATCTCGATATACACAAGGCCACTTGGATTTCACCCGAACGAGCAACGAGAAATCAAATTGATCATGTTGTGATAGACGGAAGGCATTCATCAAAGGTTTTAGACGTCCGATCGATCCGAGGAGCGAATATCGATTCGGACCATCACCTTGTGGCAGCCAAGGTACGCACCCGTCTTAATGTAGCAGCAAAGGTGCGATCTAACACAACACGGAAACTCGACGTCGAAAAGCTGCAAACACAACAGGTAGCCGAGGCCTACACCGCTCAACTCACCCATCTGCTTGAAGAAAGCACTTCTTGTCCCGATAATAGTATAGAAGCACAATGGCAAATAATTGGCCACTCCCTACAAACAACCACCAAGAAACCCATGGTACGATCAGTGTCATAATGCTACTGATGTGAAAAACGGAGTGTATAGGGCAACCCTGCAGACAGTAGCAACACGTAACGAGATGGAGAATTATCGGGAGAAAAGGAGAGAGGAGCAACGTGTTTTCAGAAAAAAGAAGAAATAACAAGAACAACGTAACGAAAATTCTACCAACAAGTAAAACACCAAACCGAAGGCTTTGGTGCGGGCACATCCTCCTGTAGAGATAAAGAAGGAAACCTGGTGACAAATACAGACAGCGTGTTTAGGATCTGGAAGGAGCATTTTAAAAAGCTTCTGGTATCAAATAGTGGCGTTGAAGAAGATACCCCAGAACCAATAAGAGATGAAGGTATAGAGTGCATACCACCTAACCAAGATGAGATCATAAAAGCAATTAATCGGCTCAAGAACAACAAGGCATCAGGAGCCGATGGGTTACCAGCCGAACTATTCAAGACTGGTGGCCAGATGCTGGTCAGGTGGATGCACCAGCTGATAAGTACAATTTGGCTAGATGAATGCATGCCCAATGATTGGAACCTCAGCATCCTGTGTCCCGTGCACAAAAAGGAGACAAGGCGATATGTGCCAACTATATGGGAATATGTCTCCTTCTCATCGCATATAAAGTGCTATACAGTGTGCTGTGTGAACGACTGAAGCCAATGGTCAATGACATCATTTGACCATACCAATGCGATTTCAGACGTGGCAAATCCACCATTGACCAGATTTTCACTCTGCGCCAAATCCAGGAAAAAACCCACGAAAAACACATCGACACATACCACCTATTTGTCGACTATAAAGCCGCATTCGATTCGCAGGATAACTTTAAGCGGCACAAGGTCAGCAGTTAAATTAGGAAAGGACCTATCGAGCCCTTCAATACCGAACGACGATTCAGACAAGGTGACAGTTTGTCGTGTGATCTTTTTAACATCCTGCTGGAAAAGGTCATACGAGACGCAAAGGTGAACAGACTCGGACCAACTGTGGAACTTGGGAACTACAGCTTCGAGGTAGTTAAAGACTTTATATACCTTGGTACCGCCAGTTTAGAATCAAGGCCACCTCTCGCCAGACCAAACTCACACTTTACAAGACGCTGATACTACCCGTGCTATTATATGGATCTTAAGCATGGGTACTTACCCAAGCAGATGAGGCAGCTCTTGGGGTGTTCGAAAGAAAAATTCTCCGAAAGATCTACTGGCCTATCTGCGTCGACGGTGAATATCGGCATCGAATTAACGACCAGTTTTACAATTTATACGCGGACATTGACATAGTCAGTCGTATTGAGCTGCAGCAACTACGGTGGCTAGGCCATGTTGTGCGAATGAATGAGAATGCCCCAGCTCAAAAGGCATATAAAAACGAGCCTAATGATGGTTCCCGTAGAAGTGGAAGGTCTCGAATTAGATGGAAAGACCAAATAGAAAACAACATCTTGGAACGTAGTCTTCCAAATTGATGGATTTGCGCACAAGACCGACGCGCTTGGAAATCTTTTTTTAAGCCCGGCTTATGGTACAGCCATTTTGTAACAAGCTAGCTAAGTAAGTAGTAAGTAAAAGAGGCGTGGATTTTTTAAAGAATATTTTTTCAAGGACCTTAACGTGTATATTTAAAGCATTTTTGCAGAGTTCAATATTATTTTACATCTCTACATAATACCCACTATTGTGTGGCATCATCACTTCCTTTTTTGGTCGCGCCTCAGGAGATCACAGTTTATCGTAATATGATATAAACTGAAAATTGTACTAATTTACATGATGCACAATGTCCTGATGTTGTTTGTGTTGGTGTCGGTCTTCATCATCATTTTTGTTGTATGATGTGAATATTGAACCTTAAGGCGATTGTCAAACAATAACCGCATCAACTCCACCCCGCCACAGAAACATAACCAGAAATTATAACAGGCACAACATTTCCTCTATACGGACGAGTACATATCCGTTAAGCTGAAAGCGCCTTGGGTTAATATTCAGGAGATTCTCTCCATCCATTCTGGTTCCGTTATTGGATTTTTGTTTCCATACTCACATTAAAAAAAAAAAAAAAACTAAAAAGTTGTGGGTTACAACCTCCCTTAAGGTTATAAAATAAATTTTGTTGAAATAAAAAAAACACACATATATATTCTACGCTGTGGGTGGGAAGTAAAAAACAAAACGAACTTTAAATGATGTCAAATCAAATAGAAAAAAAAATTGGAAAATATATTCACTCAAAAGTGAATATGGCAAACATATGTGTATGTAAAAATATTCTGTTAAAAAGGACCTTCAGCATAAAATAATAAAACCAAAAAAACAGTTTTGGCTTTCCAAAGACCATCCCTAACTCTATCACACGTCGAACTTTGTTAGGTTCGCCCCCATCGACCTTTTTTGTTTGGTTAATAAAATGAACTGAATTTCCTGTAAATGGCAACTTTTTTGTTTTTCAGTTTTTCCCCGATTGTCCTTCGAATATTTTGTGGAAGCAAACTTCGTTATTCGTTGTAGTTATTGTTTATTTACTGCTGTTCGCCTTAAGGTTTTTTAATGTGAGGACATAGTTTAAGTACATATGCTGCTAAAAACCAAAAGAAAAAGTAATAAAAAATATCGAAATTGTTTAACGCCACAGGAGCCGAAAATAGGCTGATCCATGCGTGTAGGAGGACATTTTGTAAATGTTAGTTGTTTGTAAATTTTGGTGTCACGAATTATTGCATTATCACCTTATCCATCTTATACACAAACACGTATTGTAATTTACAATAGATTGAATTATATCAAAAAGGTTTATTTGGGAAAAAAATTAACTCATTATTGGACCTAGAAAATATATTCCATATTATTTAAAAAAACTATGACTTGTTTTGGAAAAAAATATTTTTTAAAAATCCAAAATAATCTTTAAAAAATCCTCGACTAGTAAAGACCCTTGAAAAAAATAATCTTACAAAAATCTAAAAAATATTCTTCAAAAAATCAACGCCTATTCTAGTCCTTGAAAACAATATTCTTCAAAAAACCCACGCCTATTTTATTCCTCGGAAAAATATTCTTGAAAAAAAAATTCTTTCAAAAATCCACGCCTCTTCTAGTCCTTGAAAAAAAAATTCTTTCAAAAATCCACGCCTCTTCTAGTCCTTGAAAAAAAAAATTCTTTCAAAAATCCACGCCTCTTCTAGTCCTTGAAAAAAAAATTCTTTCAAAAATCCACGCCTCTTCTAGTCCTTGAAAAAAAAATTCTTTCAAAAATCCACGCCTCTTCTAGTCCTTGAAAAAAAATTCTTTCAAAAATCCACGCCTCTTCTAGTCCTTGAAAAAAAAATTCTTTCAAAAATCCACGCCTCTTCTAGTCCTTGAAAAAAAAATTCTTTCAAAAATCCACGCCTCTTCTAGTCCTTGAAAAAAAATTCTTTCAAAAATCCACGCCTCTTCTAGTCCTTAAAAAAATTCTTTCAAAAATCCACGCCTCTTCTAGTCCTTGAAAAAAAATTCCTTTTCTAGTCCTTGAAAAAAAACCTTTCCCACGCCTCTTCTAAAAAAAATCCACGCCTATTCTAGTCTTCTTCGGAAAAAAAAAAAATTCTTTAAAAAATCCACGCCTATTCTAGTCTTCGGAAAAAAATATTCTTTAAAAAATCCACGCCTATTCTAGTCTTCGGAAAAAAATATTCTTTAAAAAATCCACGCCTATTCTAGTCTTCGGAAAAAAATATTCTTTAAAAAATCCACGCCTATTCTAGTCTTCGGAAAAAATATTCTTTAAAAAATCCACGCCTATTCTAGTCTTCGGAAAAAATATTCTTTACAAATCCACGCGTATTCTAGTCTTCGGAAAAAATATTCTTTAAAAAATCCACGCCTATTCTAGTCTTCGGAAAAAATATTCTTTAAAAAATCCACGCCTATTCTAGTCTTCGGAAAAAATATTCTTTAAAAAATCCACGCCTATTCTAGTCTTCGGAAAAAAATATTCTTTAAAAAATCCACGCCTATTAAAAAATATTCTTTAAAAAATCCACGCCTATTCTAGTCTTCGGAAAAAAATATTCTTTAAAAAATCCACGCCTATTCTAGTCTTCGGAAAAAAATATTCTTTAAAAAATCCACGCCTATTCTAGTCTTCGGAAAAAAATATTCTAATTCCACGCCAGTTGTTGAAAAATACAATTCGACGACACTTCAACAATAGTTAACTCAACCGTTCAAGGTTACAATATCACCATCACCACCACCACTACATTAATTAATATTTGTGAATTGAAGTACTCACACACACACAACTACTCGTCAACCTTTGACAATTTCATTCCATTTGCCACGTGGAGGACTTGCGGAGGACTTGGTCTTTAATAAGGATTGCATGTTGTTTCCTGTGATGTTTAAAATTAAACTCATGTCCACAATTGAGGTGGTTAATGATCAAAGTACAGATATATGCACACACATACATGAAAATATCTCTATACATATGCATATAGTAATAATAACAATGTCTTTGTAAAGTTGAAAGTGCATTGTAGTGAACAAAATCGTATTGCACTTTGCATGACAGGCAGTGTAGCAACCTCTAAACGACAGACAGACTGGTGGCCACCAAGCTAGCTGACAGTTTGCTTTGGCTACTACCAACTATGTGACTGTGTCAGCGCTAAATTTGTGGAAAGGCATGGCGAAAAAAAATCAATAAAATATACTAGGCAAACATCGTGTATAGGAAAATCCCCCATCAACCCCAAAACCCTCATTGGTGGCCAGGAAGTAGGTAGGCAAGTCGAGCGACCGACCGGCCCATCAGCCGAGTAAGAAGGATAAGCAAACAAAACAGACTAAAAAGAAAACCGTCCTTACCCCTCGTTCTCCTTCTTTAGGTTCTCATTTTCTATATAGCATGTCCGTAAACACACACACACTGATGCTAACCGTTGGCTATGTGTGTTATTGTCAACGGAATATTAAAGTGGAACACTATTTTGTTGGCTGTCCCTCTCTGTGTGTGTATGAATACATGTTCGTGTCCTTCCTTACAACTACATACACACACGCACACACAAAAAGCTCATCCATATTTAATACATGCGGCATCGTGAATAGGGGACAAAAATCTTCATACAAAGTTGAAAGGTGAACAGAATACTAATGGACTGGATTTTAGTTTTCATTCAATATTTTTTTCTTCTTTCTCTATCTTTAATCGTTTAACAGAAGCGATGATACGAATAAAAAGAAAATGCGGTTTAGAGCTTAGAGTGTTTGGGGACAAAAAATAAGGTAAATTTGTTCTAGTGGAACCCAAACCAAATGATGATAGACTGGATTCTTTAAAGAATATTTTTTGCAAGGATCAACACAAGGCGTGGATTTCTTAAAGAATATTTTTTTAAAGAAAAGGCGTGGATTTTTTAAAGAATATTTTTTCAAAGACCGGAATAGGCGTGGATTTTTTAAAGAATATTTTTTCAAAGACCGGAATAGGCGTGGATTTTTTAAAGAATATTTTTTCAAAGACCGGAATATGCATGGATTTTTAAAGAATGTTTTTTTAAGGACTGGAATAGGCATGGATTTTTAAAGAATATTTCTTCAGGGATCAACACAAAGCGTGGATTTTTTAAACTATTTTTTTTCAAGTGTCAGGGTATTATAGCTATGTTGTCAGGGTATTATAGCTTTGTGCAGTCCCAAAAGTTTGTAACGCCGCGAAATATTGGTCCTGGACCGACCTTTAAGTATACCGATCGTCATATCTCGACTAGCTGAGTCGATCTAGACAAGTGTGTCCGTCCGTCCGTCTGTGCATTATAATTTTTAAACACGATACAGGCCACAGTTATGGACCAATCTTCTCGATTGGTAGAATGGGTTCCAGCCAATGAAGACCCCTGTTGTTTTTGGTAAAAATTGGTTAATATTTAGGGGATGAAATGGACCAAAAACTTTATTTTTGTCTGATTTTGTGGTCGCTCTAGAGGCCGCAGTATGACACAAACATCACGAATTTTTGCATGGAATATGGGATCGGGCCAAACAATAAGCATGCCTGTTTTCATAAAGATCGGTCAATATTTAGTGGGTCAAATGGTCCCTGACTTTTGTGTGAAAAATGACAAAATTTGTATTCTATGGCGTATATATTTACTCCTGAAGGACATAGACCCGAGAAGTTGATAGTATATCCAAGAGGAGTGGTTGGCCTTTAAATTGACATCAATTATATTGTCGTATGTACTCGGATGTGGGAGTTACACGTAAATATTTTCAGGACCTTATGTATTCCTATATTATTTAGTAACCCATTATTATTTAGTACCCATTACACTAGAAGGCGGAAATATAGCGCTGATCGCTTTGAAATGTTCCATGAGGTTCCAGTTATGGTCAAGGACAACGCCTAAATTTTCGGCGATGATCAGATTATAATATTGGGATGAAGTGGACCAAAAACTTTTTTGTGGTGTTTTTTTTTCGAATCGAGCTATAAGTCACAATTGAAAGCCGAACATCACAACACAACCCACGGTGAAGGGAATCTGGACAAGTAATTAGAAGGACTGTACTGAATATTAGTAATATTTGTTGACCTCTAGTCAGTCAAGAGGGTGCAAATGTTGCGAAATATTGCCCATGCTCAGAATATAGAACCACATAAAGTTAGATTTTCGTGGAAGTTGTGTAGGGTATCATATGGTCGGCTCTGTCCGACCTTATGATACCCTTGCCAAAGACTGGAAAGCCGTAGATTTTTTAAAGAATATTTTTTCAAGGACAAAAAGGCGTAGATTTTTTAAAGAATATTTTTTCAAGGACAAAAAGGCGTAGATTTTGTAAAGAATATTTTTTCAAGGACAAAAAGAAGTAGATTTTTTAAAGAATAGTTTTTCAAGCATAAAAAGGCGTAGATTTTTTAAAGAATATTTTTTCAAGGACAAAAAGGCGTAGATTTTTTAAAGAATATTTTTTCAAGGGCAAAAAGGCGTAGATTTTTTATAGAATATTTTTTCAAGGACAAAAAGGCGTAGATTTTTTAAAGAATATTTTTTAAGGGACATAATTTTTACAAGTAAATACCACACATTTAAAAAATGTGACTTTGTTTGGTATATAAATTGCGTGTTGTGTTGTTGGCCATATTCCCTCTATTGAAGGACGAAGATATTATTTATTTTTTTCTTTATGGATATTTAGGTTTTTTCCCCTCCTCGATGACATGTAAATATATGGAGGCGCTTGTGGGTGTAAAGTTAGAAAAAAATGCTGTTATCACCATCCACATATATCGATAGGGAATTTTATTTATGTATATAACAAATTTTATCTATGTATATATGTCTATGTGTGTGTGCATAATGTTGTTGTGGGTGTTTATTGCGGTATTTTATTACAAGCAAACACTGTCGTTTTTTTATACGTTATTCAGATAAATGATTTTTGTTTTCTCTTTGGGAATACAGTGTAAGTGGCAAAGAATCGCAGTGGAAGTTTATTTCAATTGATTTTGTCATTTAAGACCGTGGTACAAGGGACATGGTTTAAAAAATTGAACAAAAAGAGGCAAGGGAAATTAAATTTAAATAAAATAAAATAAAAATACTCTAATCGAATCCACACTTTTAGCAGTACCCACAAACTATATTGTTTCTAAATGCACGCCATTTATAGACCAGCAAAAAATATAGTTTCTAAATCCACGCCTTTTATAGACCAGCATAAAATATTGTTTATAAATCCACGCCTTTTATAGACCCTCAAAAACCCACGCCTAGTCCAGTCCTCGAAAAAACACTTTTTCAAAACCCACGCTAGGAGTGAGGCGTTGGATTTGAGTGAGGCGTGGGTCCTCGAAAAAATACTTTTTCAAAACCCACGCCTCACTCCTAGTCCAGTCCTCGAAAAAATACTCTTTCAAAACCCACGCCTCACGCCGAGTCTAGTCCTCGAAAAAATAGATTCTAAAAAAATACGCGCCCATTCTAGCCCACCGAAAAAATATATTCTTTAAAAATCCACGCCTATTCTAGTTTCTAAAAAAAATATTCTTTAAAAATCCACGCCCATTCTAGCCCTCCAGAAAAATATATTCTTTAAAAATCCACGCCTATTCATATCCTCCAAAAATATTCTTTAAAAAAGTCACGCCTCTTCAAGTCCTCAAAGAACTATCCTTTAAAAAAGCCACACCTATCCTAGTCCTCGAAAAAAAATATTCTTTCAAAATGTCATGCCTATTCTAGTCCTCGGACAAAAATCTTTCAAAAATCCACGCCTTTTCTAGTCCTTGAAAAAATATTCTTTTAAAATCCACGACTACTCTGGTCTTTGAAAAAAATGTGGGAAGGTAAATTAAATTTAAATAAAATAAAAATACTCTTATCGAATCCACACTTCTAGCAGTGCACCCAAACTATATTGTTTCTAAATCCACGCCATTTATAGACCAGCAAAAAATATAGTTTCTAAATCCACGACTTTTATAGACCAGCATAAAATATTGTTTATAAATCCACGCCTTTTATAGACCCTCAAAAATATTGTTTTTAAATCCAGGCCTTTAATAGACCCTTAAAAAAATATTTTTTTAAAAAATTCAAAAGTCGTTTTTTTGAGGACCTCAAAAAATATTTTTATAAATTCACGCCTATTTTTATAAATTCACGCCTCCTCAATATTTCTAAATTAATTTTTGTTCCCATTTTCTGCAGGAAAATAATTTTTAACTTTCTTTGATTCGCCTCAGAATTGCAAATTTTATTGGGTCCCTTATTTTCGCATTCTATCAACATCTCTGTGTACCACATTTTTCCCATTAAATATTGTGCACGCACACACACACTTCTTTTCTTTTATTGGAGGCGATAAATGTGACGTCATAAAGTTGAGAGAGGAGGTTGGGGAGTCTGGTGCGAACACCAAACATTTATTTTTATTACGAATTTCAAATGTTTTCTGCGCAGCAAGTGAAGTTGTTTTTTTCTTCTTGGGATTTTGTTGTGTTCGTCGCCTTTTGATTTGAAAAAAAAAAACACATCTAACGTTTTATTTTTCTGCTCCGTTTTTTCAAAGATTTGCTGACATGACAGAAAAAAAACCCCAATTGAGGGATTCGCCAAACCACCATAACTTTAAAAAACAAAATTATATAGAAAACAAGAAAAAAAAAGGAAACACAAGTCCTTTTTTTGACAACCATGAAATCCGAATGTTAGACGAAGAGAGGAGGAGAAGAAGTCCTATCATGAAAGGTAATTTACACGAAGGAAAGGAAATGAAAAAAATCATTTTTTTTGTTTTGCTGATGCAACAATATTTGTCGTAACGCCAAGATTTTTCTAATGATTTGATTTTCTTTGGTTGATGTTTTTGAAAATTGAAATTATAGTTGTCATAACGAAAAGAAAAAATTAAAAATAAATTGAAAGCAGAAATATATAAATTTTGATAAATATCAATCATAATTTTTGGTAGTAGGAAAAACAATGTCATTTAAGAAAATTGTCATAACAAAGATAAAATTGATAATATTTTTAAATTCATATTGACATTGTCATAAATTATGATTAGGGTTTGCTGATGGACATGCGTTCATAATTGACAATGGTATAATTACCCACATTATTTTTTAACTTACCAATGATGAATTTATAAAATTTAATACAGTATTATTAAATATTAATACATACCTGCAATGAAACAAAAATAAATATTTATGGTTAATATTCGGGAAAAAATAAAAATAGAAAAACACATTCTTTAAAAAATCCACACCTGTATTTGGACCTCAAAAACTATTCTTTAAAAAATCCACGCCTCTATTTGGAGCTCAAAAAATATTCTTTAAAAAATCCACGCCTCTATTTGGAGCTCAAAAAATATTCTTTAAAAAATCCACGCCTCTATTTGGAGCTCAAAAAATATTCTTTAAAAAATCCACGCCTCTATTTGGAGCTCAAAAAATATTCTTTAAAAAATCCACGCCTCTATTTGGAGCTCAAAAAATATTCTTTAAAAAATCCACGCCTCTATTTGGAGCTCAAAAAATATTCTTTAAAAAATCCACGCCTCTATTTGGAGCTCAAAAAATATTCTTTAAAAAATCCACGCCTATTTGGAGCTCAAAAAATATTCTTTAAAAAATCCACGCCTCTATTTGGAGCTCAAAAATATTCTTTAAAAAATCCACGCCTCTATTTGGAGCTCAAAAAATATTCTTTAAAAAATCCACGCCTCTATTTGGAGCTCAAAAAATATTCTTTAAAAAATCCACGCCTCCATTTGGAGCTCAAAAAATATTCTTTAAAAAATCCACGCCTCTATTTGGAGCTCAAAAAATATTCTTTAAAAAATCCACGCCTCTATTTGGAGCTCAAAAAATATTCTTTAAAAAATCCACGCCTATACAAAATCCACCCCTCTATAAGGAGGTCAACAAATATTCTCTAAAAAAATCTAAAAAAAAAAACATTCTTGGGATGTGGAAGAAAAAATCCTCTTATAATTATTTTCCAACATATCTCCTCCCTTCCTTCTTCATCTACATTTACTAATTCGTGTCAGATATCGAAACCACCTAACAAAGAATGAAAAAAACGAAAAAGTAATGAAACAAATAACAGAAGCTCATGTCAGTGAGTAACTGAAAAAAAAATATTGCCTGAAAACTTGTAAATTCGTTAAGTAAACAGCTCAATTAGCACAGAAGCCAGGCAGCCAGTCAGCAAGCGTGCGAGTGAACAAACACCAAGCTTGCTGGTTCGGTTGTAACATAGTTTTGTTACAACATTTTTATTGGGGACATGACAACATCTCGGTAGTGGAATCATGACGCTGCCGATGGCAAATTGTTGCAATCTCAATGGAAATGGAGGAATGCACATAGGTACGGGCCTCCCATACCCCACTAAAGAAACTAAGAAGACATATGAATCGACACACAGTTTGTTTGGAGGGGAGGGTTGGAAAATTAGACACATGTTACATTTGTTGTTACTAAACTAATTAAGAGTGCAAATAAATCTTAGAAGAAAAATAACAAAAACTTCTATAGTTTAGATATTTGACAAATCAGTTGTAACATTTCTTGATCTCCATTAAAGCTACCTCCTGACGCTCTAGGGGTAAATAAAGTGTTAATTGTTTTGTTAAGTGTTCGAAGATTAAGAGATAAAAATCAGCATTCCCTTTTCGGTTATCAGTAGACCTCGGATTTTTGCATATTTTTTATGCTTTATCCGATTGGACTCAAATTTTGTATTTAGGCGTTTCATGCTTTAATTGATCGATATTTGGGGTCATGTCAAAAATATGCAAAAAATATGCAAAAAATATGCAAAATATATGCAAAAAATATGCAAAATATATGCAAAAAATATGCAAAATATGCAAAAAATATGCAAAATATGCAAAAAATATGCAAAATATGCAAAAAATATGCAAAATATGCAAAATATGCAAAAATATGCAAAATATGCAAAAAATATGCACGGTATGCTAGGTCGATATGCGATAAATATATGCAAATATACAAAATATGCATTGTCGATATGCAAAATATGCAAAAATATGCAAAATATGCAAAAAATATGCAAAATATGCAAAATATATGCAAAATATGCAAAAATATGCAAAATATGCACGCTATGCAAAAATATGCAAAATATGCAAAAATATGCAAAATATGCAAAATATGCAAAAATATGCAAAATATGCAAAAATATGCAAAATATGCAAAAATATGCAAAATATGCAAAATATATGCAAAATATGCAAAATATGCAAAAATATGCAAAATATGCAAACATATGCAAAATATGCAAACATATGCAAAAATATGCAAAATATGCAAAAATATGCAAAAATATGCAAAATATGCAAACATATGCAAAATATGCAAAAATATGCAAACATATGCAAAATATGCAAAATATATGCACGGTATGCTAGGTCGCAATATTAAAGATAGAACTTCGAAATTTTGCACATATATTATTATTACTCCTAGGATGTTTGGTATTGGAAATGGGATATATCGGTCCACGTTTTAGTATATCGCCATATAACGGTTATATATGTTTGCATGTTTTATACATATATTTAGCAAATTTTTCATAATGCCCCAAAAATCTAACAGTTGATCCATGAAACGCATACATACACAATTAGATTTCTATAGGTTAAAAATAAAGAAAGCACACAAATTCGAAAACTACCCTGAAATTTTTTTTTTTTTTTGATTAAAATGATTGCATATGTGAAATATGTTGCTCATATTTGCACATATTTTGCATATTTTTTCCTATATTTTTCATATTTTTTGCATATTTCTCGAATATAGACCTAGCATACCGTGCATATTTTTTTGTATATTTTGCATATGTTTGCATATTTTGCATATTTTTGCATATTTTGCATATTTTTGCATATTTTGCATATTTTGCATATTTTTGCATATTTTGCATATTTTTGCATATTTTGCATATTTTTGCATATTTTGCATATTTTGCATATGTTTGCATATTTTGCATATGTTTGCATATTTTGCATATATTTTGCATATTTTTGCATATTTTGCATATTTTTTGCATATTTTGCATATTTGCATTTTTTGCATATATTTTGCATATTTTTCCATATTTTGCATATATTTGCATATTTTTCCATATTTTGCATAGTTTTGCATATTCTGCATATTTTTGCAAATTTTGCATATTTTTGCATATTTATAGCATATCGACCTAGCATACCGTGCATATTTTTTGCATATATTTTGCATATTTATCGCATATCGACCTAGCATACCGTGCATATTTTGCATATTTTTGCATATTTTAGCATATATTTTGGATATTTTATGCATATATTTTGCATATTTATTGCATATCGACCTAGCATATTTTGCATATTTTTTGCATATTTTGCATATATTTTGCATATTTTTTGCATATTTTGCATATATTTTGCATATTTTGCATATTTTTTGCATATTTTGCATATTTTTTGCATATTTTGCATATTTTTTGCATATCTCGTGCATATGCAAAATATGCAAATATGCAAAAAATTAAAAAATATGAACCCTTCAAATAATTCTAAATCCTTTGAAACGAATTTGTGTCCAATCAGAATTTCGATATCTTCATTATTAAAAAATATGCAAATATGCAAAATCCGAGGTCTAGTTATCAGCGATGATGACGTTTTCAAATTGCTTTAATTGACATTATTTACAATTGGAAATCACTTGGCAACAATCTACGATTTTGTAGGTTATCTTATCTAGATGAGTGTTTAGGTACACACAGTGTCAATATTATGTCATGTGCAAAAACGACGCGATTTAAAAAAAAAATGATTTTTTAAAAAGAATATTTTTGAGGTGCTAATAGAGGCGTGGTTCTAAGGCCGTAGATTTAATACCAATAAATACCTTTGTGATTGTGAGCCGTTGATTTTCAGAAAAAACATTTTTGGTCCTAAAATGGACGTGGGTGGCGTAGGGGGGTGATAGATACCAAGTAACGGCTCTGATTGGCTTTAACATGGCGTAGTCCAGGCTTATCGTGGTTCCTCTTTCATCTCAATTGTCAATTTTCATCACCCGGTCTCAATTTTCATCACCCGGTGAAATAGTGAACTAATATGTGCCGCGAGTTCACCCATATGAACTATAAAAAAAATGGGTTGAGGCGTCGGGTTAGTTGCCCACTCTCGGAAAACCCAACATACTATGAAAAAGCAAAAAAAAAGAAAACCAAGCCCCCCTAATGTTGACGACCCCCGCAAACGTATAAAGGACCACGATCTGCGAATCTGCATTTGGAATGTGCGCACGTTGTACAGAACAGGCGCAGTGCTTGCTTTGGCGGATGTACTCAAGAAGTACAAAGCCGATATTATTGCCTTACAGGAAATGCGATGGAAAGGGACTGGTATAAGTAAATCAGATGATTACGCCCTGTATTATAGCTGCCATGAAACGAGATGTGAATTTGGCTGCGGATTTATGGTTAACAGGAGAATAAAAGACCTCGTCTCCAGATTCACTCCAGTAGAGGAACGAATTGCTGTAATCCGTATAAAAGCGAAGTTCTTCTACATCAGTCTCATTTGCGCCCATGCTCCGACCGAAGATAAAAATGAACAGACCAAAAACATATTTTAGACGAGCGCCTAAAAACAGCATATGACCGCTGCCCTGGCCATGACATTAAAATACTGCTATCTTTGGCCCCACCGTCAGAAAATTCAGCCATCATGAAGAAACATCCGACAACGACATGAGGTTGATTGACTTAGCGGCATCAAAAAATATGGTAGTTAACAGCACCATATTCAAGCATCTCGATATACACAAGACCACTTGGATTTCACCCGAACGAGCAATGAGAAATCAAATTGATCATGTTGTGATAGACGGAAGGCATTCATCCAGTGTTTTAGGCGTCCGATCGATCCGAGGAGCGAATATCGATTCGGACCATTACCTTGTGGCAGTCAAGGTACGCACCCGTCTTTATGTAGCAGCAAAAGTGCATGTAACACAACACGGGAACTCGGCGTCGAAAAGCAGCAAACACAATAGGTAGCCTACTCCACTCAAATTGCCCACCTGCTTGACGAGAGCACTTTTTGTCCCGATAATAGTATAGAAGCACAACGGCAAAGAATTGCCCACTCCCTACAAACTGCAGCAAAAGCAACAATTGTGTACCAAAAACCACCATCAAGAAACGCATGGTACGATCCGGAGTGTCGTAATGCTACTGATGTGAAAAACGCAGCGTATAGGACAACCCTGAGGAAAGTAGCAACACGTAATGCGATGGAGAACTATCGGTATAAAAGGAGAGAGGAGAAACGTATTTTGAGAAAAAAGAAGAAAGAACAAAAAAAAAACGTGAGCGTGAGCAAATCGAGAGTAAGAATAAATCATGTGCGTGAAGATAAATTCGTTTTTAACTAGCAAAGACACAAACCAGTATGTGTGGTTGTGTTCAGTATAACAGTTTTGTAATACGGTATAACAGAATTCACGGAAAATAAATTCTGATTTATTACGAAATTATATATATTTAAATTATATTCAGAATATATTTTCATTTTGTGAATATGAGTTATGATGTATTATGATAAAAAAATTTGTAAAAAACAAATAATATTGTCAAAAATAAAGAGAAAAAACAATATATGTTTTAACCCAATGTGCGGGATCTATAAAAGATACGCCTGATCTGAAGGTACCGTATGAAAGCTTGTCTCCTCTATTTTTAGAAAATATTTTTTTCAGAATTTTCTGACACAGAAATTTTGAGAAAAAAATTTTTGAAAAAAAAAATATAATTTTAAGGGACATTATATTCAGAGAACCACTGTGCGGGATCTATAAAAGATACGCCTTATCCGAAGGTACCTTATGAAAGCTGGTCTCCTCTACTTTTAGAAAATATTTTTTTCAGAATTTTCTGACACAGAAATTTTGAGAAAAAAAATTTTGAAAAAAATATATAATTTTAAGGGGCATTATATTCAGAGAACCACTGTGCGGGAACTATGAAAGATACGCCTTATCCGAAGGTACCTTATGAAAGCTGGTCTCCTCTTCTTTTAGAAAATATTTTTTTTCAGAATTTTCTGACACAGAAATTTTGAGAAAAAATTTTTTGAAAAAAATATATAATTTTAAGGGACATTATATTCAGAGAACCACTGTGCGGGAACTATGAAAGATACGCCTTATCCGAAGGTACCTTATGAAAGCTGGTTTCCTCTACTTTTAGAAAATATTTTTTTCAGAATTTTCTGACACAGAAATTTTGAGAAAAAAATTTTTGAAAAAAAATATAATTTTAAGGGACATTATATTCAGAGAACCACTGTGCGGGAACTATAAAAGATACGCCTGATCTGAAGGTACCGTATGAAAGCTTGTCTCCTCTACTTTAAGAAAGTATTTTTTCAGAATTTTCTGACACAGAAATTTTGAGAAAAAAAATTTTGAAAAAAATATATAATTTTAAGGGGCATTATATTCAGAGAACCACTGTGCGGGAACTATGAAAGATACGCCTTATCCGAAGGTACCTTATGAAAGCTGGTCTCCTCTACTTTTAGAAAATATTTTTTTCAGAATTTTCTGACACAGAAATTTTGAGAAAAAAATATATAATTTTAAGGGACATTATATTCAGAGAACCACTGTGCGGGAACTATGAAAGATACGCCTTATCCGAAGGTACCTTATGAAAGCTGGTCTCCTCTACTTTTAGAAAATATTTTTTTCAGAATTTTCTGACACAGAAATTTTGAGAAAAAAAATTTTGAAAAAAATATATAATTTTAAGGGGCATTATATTCAGAGAACCACTGTGCGGGAGCTATGAAAGATACGCCTTATCCGAAGGTACCTTATGAAAGCTGGTCTCCTCTACTTTTAGAAAATATTTTTTTTAGAATTTTCTGACACAGAAATTTTGAGAAAATATTTTTTGAAAAAAATATAATTTTAAGGGGCATTATATTCAGAGAACCACTGTGCGGGATCTATAAAAGATACGCCTTATCCGAAGGTACCTTATGAAAGCTGGTCTCCTCTACTTTTAGAAAATATTTTTTTCAGAATTTTCTGACACAGAAATTTTGAGAAAAAATTTTTTGAAAAAAATATATAATTTTAAGGGACATTATATTTAGAGAACCACTGTGCGGGATCTATAAAAGATACGCCTGATTTGAAGGTACCTTATGAAAGCTGGTCCCCTCTACTTTTAGAAAATATTTTTTTTCAGAATTTTCTGACACAGAAATTTTGATTTTTTTTAAACGTATCGTTAAGGGCTACAAAACGAATTTAACTAGCAAAGACACACAGCAGTATGTGGCTTGTGCTAAGTATGTACAGTAGGTACTGTATGCAGTATAACAAAGTCAGAGGAGAAAATGAATTCGGTTTTTTTTTTTTTTTTTTTTTTGAAATAATATATTTATTTTATATTCATAATATATTTTCATTTTGCTATTAGAAAATATTTTATTTATAAATTTCTGAAACAGAAAATTTTAGAAAAAAAGTTAATATATATATATTTATATAATTTTGAAGGACATTATATTCACAGAACCACTGTTCGGGAAGTATAAAAGATACGCCTTATCCGAAGGTACCTTATGAAAGCTGGTCTCCTCTACTTTTAGAAAATATTTTTTTCAGAATTTTCTGACACAGAAATTTTGAGAAAAAAAATTTTGAAAAAATATATAATTTTAAGGGGCATTATATTCAGAGAACCACTGTGCGGGAACTATGAAAGATACGCCTGATCCGAAGGTACCGTATGAAAGCTGATCTCCTCTACTTTTAGAAAATATTTTATTTAGAATTTTCTGAAACAGAAATTTTGGGAAAATTTTTTTTTGAAGAAAAATATAATTTTAAGGGACATTGTGTTCAAAAAACCTCTGTTCGGGAACTATAAAAGATACGCCTGATCCGAAGGTACCGTATGAAAGCTGGTCTTCTCTACTTGTGGAAAATATTTTTTTCAGAATTTTCTGAAACAGAAATTTTGAGAAAATTTTTTTGAAAAAAATATATAATTTTAAGGGACAT
>NW_026885335.1:0-6382 GCF_032173495.1 Musca vetustissima | reverse complement strand
CTTTAAAACAAATCTACGCCTTGTGTTGGTCTTTGAAAAAATAATCTTTAAAACAAATCTACGCCTTGGTTGATTGGTCCTTAAAAAAATATTCTTTACAAAATCCACGCCTTGCACTGGTTGGTTCTTGAAAAAAAAAATTCTTTAACAAATCCACCTTGAAAACAATATTGCTTAAAAAATCCACGCCATAGATGGAGCTTGAAAAAATATTATTTAAAAAATCCACGCCTTAGATGGAGCTTGAAAAAATATTCTTTAAAAAATCCACGCTTTAGATGGAGCTTGAAAACATATTCTTTAAAAAATCCACGCCTTAGATGGAGCTTGAAAAAATATTATTTAAAAAATCCACGCCATAGATGGAGCTTGAAAAAATATTATTTAAAAAATCCACGCCTTAGATGGAGCTTGAAAAAATATTCTTTAAAAAATCCACGCTTTAGATGGAGCTTGAAAACATATTCTTTAAAAAATCCACGCCTTAGATGGAGCTTGAAAAAATATTATTTAAAAAATCCACGCCTTAGATGGAGCTTGAAAAAATATTCTTTAAAAAATCCACGCCTTATATGGAGCTTCAATTAAAAACAAAAAAACCATTTTAAAATAATGCGTCTTGTCCACGCCTTAGATGGAGCTTGAAAAAATATTCTTTAAAAAATCCACGCCTTAGATGTAGCTTGAAAAAATATTCGTTAAAAAATCCACGCCTATATGGAGCTTAAATTTAAAAAAAAAAAACATTTTAAAATAATGCGTCTTGTCCTGGAAGACGTGCATGTTTGTAAGTCTCTGTACAAATATCTTGAGCTAATTCCCTAAAATATAACATTACATATTTCAATGTGTGGGTATGTCGAATATAAATGTAAGAATAATATATATGGAATTACAAAGACCCCGGTCCTATTTATTTGTTTTGTAATGTTTTTCTGTTGTCGTTCATTCTCGAGCGTTGCAGACAAAAGGAGAAAAACTTTTATTTAAGTGAAAACACCATTCCGACAATGTTGAAATGCTGTTTTGCATGTGTCCTTTCCGCTAAAGCTTTTCGCTCAGTGCTAATGTTGCTGCTGCATTTTCGAAACCTTGTCTCACCCCCCGAATAAAAAAATACAAAGTTCCCAACTGCATTTTTTGTTGGACTTCTTGTCGTCATCGTTTTTTTTCAGTTGTCATTCTTTATTTCCATTTTCTATATGCAAAACTATACCTAGGGTTCCTCCCCCAAGAAATTTGCATATTTGCCAAAAAACTGCACAACAAAATTAAAAAATGTAAAACAAAGAAATTAAGTCTTCTGTGGAATGACATTAGATGTGTAACAACCAACCAACAGCGAACCATCAGTGGCAACAGCAACATGACTCCACCACTACCACCACCAGTGTGGAACTGCAGAATTCGTATGTTTTCACTTAACAATTATAATGACAATAATAAGTAAAATGGCTTTATGGTTTTGTTTTGAGCGCTTTGTTTTCGTTGTTTTGTAAATTATGTTGTGGTCAACAAAATTGTATTTTTCAGTTTTTTATTTATGTAATTTAAATACATAAAAAGTAAGAGGTAAATACGATAAATATTTATAGGAGCAACGTTAGACTATTTACAAATTTAATTAAAAGAGGAAGGCTATTAATAAGATCTGTAAAAATGTTTGAGATAGTTTCCAGCATAAATAATTCAATCTGATTGCCTAATTTGAAATTCATTGCTAATTTCGATTCAAAATCATATGAATCAAATACCTGCTGATTTAGAATTTCATCTTAAATTTCATTCCAAAAAAAGAATACAATAAATCCGACCACCTTAACAGACCCCATTCCACATAAATGGTATATTTACAAATATTCATTTTTAATTAATATGCCACAACACAAAACAACCAAAAAAAAATATATATAAAAATCAACTAACAATGCAGTTGATTTTAACCTTGTTTGATAAACAATTTCACTCGTTACCAATTTGCACCCCAATCTAGGCCAACCAAAAAAAAAAAAAAAAAAACACACATACACACATTCTGACAAACAAACACCTACACATATTTAGTTTATACATTTTCGGTTTGGCAATTTGATGTTGAATTTTGGAAGTCTTTGATGGATGCGAATGGTGATTGTTGTTGTTGCTACTGCTTTTGTTTATTGCCGTTGAATAATATTTGGTTTTGTTTGTTTACCCTCCCAGCCGATGAGGATGATGATTCGTGTGAAAAAATCTCGAATCATGTTTTGCGGTGGTAACGAAATGTTTGTTTTCCAAATCTTTTTTTTTTTGTTTGGTGGGTTCTTTATTTTGTTGGCAAAGTATTTGCGTGGTTGTAAAGGTGTCCGCGTCGGTGTGTGTGTGTGAGTGTATCGGTGTATTTGATTGTGGATAATTTAATTAAATATTTACAAAAACGGCTTTTTAATTGGAAAACAATTGTTTGTTTGCGTAACAATCAAGAAGCTCACGAAAAAACGGCAAGTTATCTGGAAGTGTGTCATTTATTACACAATAACCTCATGGTTGGTTTTGTTTTTTTTTTCAGTACAAACAAACAAAATTAGAATCGTGCCATGGAAAGTTTGCTAAGGTATCAGGTGTTAAGTAGGGTATATTACCATTTATTGTATCGCTAATTGGCTTTAGATGCCTTAAATAATATATTTAATATTTTAAAGAATATTTTTTCAAAGACCCTTAGGCTAATAAGCTTGGATTTTTTAAAGAATATTTTTTTAAAGACCCTTAGGCTAATAAGCGTGGATTTTTTAAAGAATATTTTTTCAGAGACCCATCCAAGGCGTGGATTTTTTAAAGAATATTTTTTCAAAGACCCTTAGGCTAATAAGCGTGGATTTTCTAAGGAATATTTTTTAAAAGACCCTTAGGCTAATAAGCGTGGATTTTTTAAAGAATATTTTTTCAAAGAGCGTGGATTTTTTAAAGAATATTTTTTCAAAGAGCGTGGATTTTTTAAAGAATATTTTTTTTCAAAGACCCTTAGGCTAATAAGCGTGGATTTTTTAAAAAATATTTTTTCAAAGACCCTTAGGCTAATAAGCGTGGATTTTTAAAGAATATTTTTTCAACGACCCTCAAGCTAGGAAGCGTGGATTTTTTAAAGAATATTTTTTCAACGGCCCTCAAGCTAAGAAGCGTGGATTTTTTAAAGAATATTTTTTCAAAGAGCCTTAGGCTAAGAAGCGTGCATTTTTTAAAGAATATTTTTTCAAAGACCCTTAGGCTAAGAAGCGTGCATTTTTTAAAGAATATTTTTTCAAAGACCCTTAGGCTAAGAAGCGTGGATTTTTTAAAGAATATTTTTTCAAAGACCCTTAGGCTAAGAAGCGTGGATTTTTTAAAGAATATTTTTTCAAAGACCCCAAAGAGGCGTGGATCTTTTAAAGAATATTTTTTCAAAGACCCCAAAGAGTCTTGGATTTTTTAAAGAATATTTTTCAAAGACCCCAAAGAGGCGTGGATCTTTTAAAGAATATTTTTTCAGCGACCCCAAAGAGGCTTGGATTTTTTAAGAATATTTTTTTAAGGACCCTTACAAGCGTGGAAGCGTGAATATTTTTATCAAGACTGATATTTTTTAAAGACCCTTAGGCTAATAAGCGTGGATTTTTAAAGAATATTTTTTCAAAGACCCTTAGGCTAATAAGCGTGGATTTTTTAAAAAATATTTTTTCAAGGACCCTTAGGCTAATAAGCGTGGATTTTTTAAAGAATATTTTTTCAAAGACCCTTAGGCTAATAAGCGTGGATTTTTTAAAGAATATTTTTTCAAAGACCCTTATGCTAATAAGCGTGGATTTTTTAAAGAATATTTTTTCAAAGACCCTTAGGCTAATAAGCGTGGATTTTTTAAAGAATATTTTTTCAAAGACCCTTAGGCTAATAAGCGTGGATTTTTTAAAGAATATTTTTTCAACGTAGGTTTTTTAAAGAATATTTTTTTCAACAAGCCTCACGCCAAGAAGCGTGAATTTTTAAATAACATTTTTTCAACGAGCCTCAGGCCATGCAGAAGCCCTATCCGTTTCTTAGAATTTGGCATAACTAAATAACTTTTCGTTTCGTTAGCCTTACGAATTCTTCCTTTGAGGTCTTGAATTGAGAGGAAATACTGTTCGAAAAATTTTTAACGCAAAATAGGAATGTATTTGTTACGAGATTGTAGTCGTCCGACAATTTACGACTTCAATCATCTGTCACCTTAGCTTTTGATCCAACATCATTTTCAAAAAATAAAGATCCAACCAGCAGAAATACGATGCTGATGAATAGTGGAAACTGAACCTCATAAACCATAAAACCCAAACCATTACGGAAAGTACGATGTATGAATTGGTCAATCGAAGTATCCATCAATTTGTGTATTTTTTACCACAGGTGCTTCACGAAATCCGAGACGTTGTATTTATGTACTGATGGAACTGTCAGTGCAGGTGGCATATGATTACCATATGACTACCAATATGCCCTGCAATAAGTATACGCTCCAATGCTCAAAATATTCCCGAATATCTAAACATTCCTCCTATTGTTTATTTGTTTAAATAAGAAAATAATTAATAGATTTTATGCTGAACTTTCACCGTCCTACCCCCAAAACAAAATATTTAAAATACCACAAACTTTAATTTACAATTCTAATTAGAATAGAAATATTTATGGAACTTGTGTTTAGGCATTGTTTAATATTAAATATACACAAATGCCAAAAATACAACAACAACAATAACTACAACAAATAACTAAACATTGGACATGTCATTGTGTTGGTTTTGTGAAATATTACAAAACTTAGCAAACAACAATCTG
This sequence comes from Musca vetustissima, assembly GCF_032173495.1. NCBI lineage: Eukaryota > Metazoa > Arthropoda > Insecta > Diptera > Muscidae > Musca > Musca vetustissima. The sequence goes on along the minus strand of NW_026885335.1, from coordinate 1,549 downwards.
GTGATTATCATGCACAATGTACAATAAAACCGCGGCGATGATGATGATGATCTATACAAAAACAAATGCAAGTAATTTGGGCAACAATTTAGGAAAAACCCCCTTGCACCCAACCAGGCAACCACAAAAATTACACGACAACATTTTACAGTAATATTGGCCACATTTTTAAATGTTTTTTTTTTTTTTTGTTTTGTTTATGGAAATGCCTGCCTAGCCTTGGCTTTCACATTCAATGGGACATAACCAGTAAATGATAAATACCCTCATGTTTTGGGGGATAGCTCCAACCCCAAACCGCCAACATACTTTAATATTGTCCCAAACGAAAATTCGCACCCACGCACCAAACTTTATCGCCATTTTTCCCAAATGCATTCCAACCAACCAATAGAATTTCACAATCATTGGCTGTTATCGCCGCTGAACAACAAAACAATCGAAATTATGCCATATAAATGCTAATGCTATGCCATTTATTATCAACATTTTTGTTTTAAATTACAATTAGAACAGTATTGTTTTCATTTACCACACACAATTTATAAATACATATGGGGATGTGTCGGAGTTATATATGTGTATGTGAGTACTTGAAATTAACGCGTGAATTGAATGGGGTGATTGGAAATTGGATCAGCCATAGAAACCTCCAATATGCATACCAAAGACAGAATCCCATCGATGTATATATATATATATATATATGCCAATGATAGATCTCCGACAAGACTTCTTGAGACTTAAGACGATCATTGGATCTTCTAAAAGCAGAAGTCCTTCGATAGGTATTATATGGATCTTATACATAGAAAATATTCTGGGATCAGAATATCTTCTTTAGATGTTGTATAGGCATTATATCTCATATAGGTATCACTAAATGGCAAATCAATTATGGACCTTCTATACATCGAATATTTGTATAGGTGGAACATAGAATCCATTAAGAAGAAGTTCTATAAAATTTTTTTTTCTTATAGATATACTATACATATAGCATCCATAGTTATATTAAAAAAAAGCTTACATGGATATTTTCCTATAGATATTTTGAAAATATCCGACTTCCGATAGCACTTCTATACGAGACTACATATGAGATCAATAGGCCATTTATAGATAGAAGATATTCTATATTTTATAGACTTTAAATCTCATATTATCTAGATTATCCCATACTTAGATTGAAACCCTTAATGGGCCTTACATAGACAGAAAGCCTTTGACATGTCTTATGAAAATATAATGCCTCCCATCTACAGAAGTCCTTCGATAGATCTCAGGCGGGCCTTATATAGATAAAAACCTCCTACGGACCTAGATGTATAGAAACCTGTCTTATACAGATATATGGGTATTCTTTATATACAGACATATAGGTAGGAAATCTTCGATGGGACTTATATGACCTCTAATGGTTGTTTTTATATATAGATCTCTTGTCTCTCTCTAATATAGATATAAGAAGTCCAAAGGGCCTTTTATAAATATAAAACATCAAAAATTTCCTTAATAAATAGAAATCCGGTTATAGGCATTCAAAAAG